>NC_134017.1:67312694-67620402 GCF_040712315.1 Castanea sativa
AACCATGTATACTATGAGACCGAATTTCGAACAGAATGGTGTCGTAGTAATTCTGCCCTTGTTCCCTGCTTTTTGTTTGCTAGGAAATTTTCTCAGGGAGCTGCCATGCGCCTCTTGAGTGATGGAGTGGTTGGTCGCGCTGATACCTCTGAAGTCTGAACTGCTAGGCTCACCCCCATAATTTATGGCTTATCTTCTTACAGCCCTTTAACAATCTAGTGACGCGTTTAAACCTATAATTTGGGGAGCAAGTGGAATGCCTGCTAAAGGTTTACAGAATACATTACACACTGGGCCAATATTAATACTAGCTAGAGACTTGAGAAAAAGAATCGTACCTGCGGCTGTAAAGTTACTTCCAGAGAAGAAGAGTTGTAGGAACAAATAGTTCGTAGGGGCTTCAATACATCACGCTGATGCTTACTGAGAGGTCTTTTTGAGTAGTTTTAACTTAATTGCATTACTATAGCAGTATGACCCATTACATTTTTTATAAGGTTATAAATTTGTAGTTCAGAAAATTGTTCATATCTAAATGTTTTTTTTTTTTTTACATGTTGGCTGATGAAAATGCTCAAAACAGCAATTCTGAGTTACATTCGACCATAGGCAGGAGTAGAGTAATTGTGTATGGCCTAGTTTGAAGCAGTTATGCATGGTCAAAAGGCCTCACCTCGCATTAACTTAGCATCAGCTGCATAACATTCTTTTCCTTTAGGCTTACCTACAATAATTTGGTGTATGACAAATTTTATTACAGGAATTGCTTCATTCATGTTAAATTCAGCAGGCTACTCATATTGGTTACATACAACTATCAAATATTGTTGCTTGAAGTTCTAATATACTAGCCACATAAGAGGACAATAAATAAAAATTAAAGACAGTGGAGCAAATATTTAGAAAATGACATTAATGTGGCGTTTGGTACGGTGTAATGTTTTAGGATTCTTAGGAATGTTTAAAGATTCTCATGTTTGGTTGCAAATCACGCAAAGGAATCAGATGGCAAGGGAATCTGGATTCCCCTCTCAGTGGGAATGTGAATTCCCTTTAAAACAGGTGGAAATTCAGATTCCCAAGTTTAAAGGAAATTGTATTTTTTATAAATTGACAATTTTAACAATTTTTCATTATCATTTAAGCAATTAAGATAAAATATAAAACAAATTATTATGGATTAAACTCTTTTAAAATTATTATTAAGAATAAAAACATTTGAAAATTTAAATAATTATTTTTGTATTGTACCTGTCATTTTGAAATGTTAGACTATAATTTTAATGAATTTTTCATAATTAATAATTTATATTTGGTTTTTCATAATTTATTTAGAGGAAGATTTTTTTTTTTTTTAACGACTTGATAGTTCACATTCAAATCTAAGGATAGAATAGGAAAAATAAATAATTCATTTAAGATTCCTGGGAATAAATTAAACATTATCATCTTACATTTTCAGGAATTTTAAGATATTCCCAATAAAACTAAATATAGGAATAGCTACATTCCTAAGAATCTAGATGCCAAAAGTAATGTGGATTCTCCTGTATCAAGCGCCACATAATTTTTAGCAAATTTCTTTAATCTATCAAAACAATTTATCCTATTTGAATTCATGCTTTTGGATGATCAAAATACTCTCAAATTAAATATTTAAAAAGTTTAAATAATAGGGTTAGACATGTATAATTACTAATTTTAGATAAATTTGAAAAATTGTTGTTCCATCTAGTTTCTTTCTCAAGTTCATTATATTTTTCTTATCAATAAAGTTTGTATTACCTATAAATTTTTTTTATATAAAGAAAATAGAATAGTTTTCTTAGATAGTTTCAAAAGCTCTCTCTCTCTCTCTCACATTACTACGGATTTTTTTTTAGAGTCAGAAAATAATTACTATTGTTTTGAATACAAAAAAAAAAAGTTTCTTAAAAAAAAAAAAAACCTCCTACCAAAATACTGTTAATGTCTCTGTAAACAAATATTTAAAACTATAATCCCTTGTCCATATCCCTTAAAATTAAATTTGAGGTTTATGTGCTCAAAGGTTTTTTTTTTTTTTTAATATCAAATTTCCGTTAATTTTCAATTTGAAGTTTAATGTTTTATGAACTACTAATATAGTCAGGACTCAAGAGAATGATAAAACTAGCACAAAAAAATGAATACCAAAACCATTATTTTGGATGTGCATGGATAAGTTCATTTTTTGGTCCTAGCCTTATCATATGAGAATATGATGAGGCTAAGACCAAAAAACGTAACTATTATTTTGGATGTGATTGGATGTGTTCATTTTTTTGTCCGCTAGGAAAAACAACGTACATTTGTTATGAATTCCATCACTCATGGAAAAACAACCAACTTTGAATACCTCTTTTATTTGATCAAAGCATATGAAATACTACAAGGATACCCCTTTCATGTAATCAAAGCACATGAAATACTAAGCCCTCACTTCAATTATTGAAGTATCGATTTTTGTTTTAAAATTTTTATTAATATAATTTTCTATATATTTTTTTTTGTGAAATATTGGAGGAAATTAAAAGGCCTTGAGCACACGCATAGCAGTTGCGATGACGCTAGTTTATATTTATACGGTTGCATTGCCTCCTCACCTCACCTTTCCCTTTAGTTAGAACATTGGTTGAAGAAAGCTTGACAAACGCAGAAGAGAAGACTTGGAAGAAATAGTTCTGATCAATGGCGAAGTGTCTAACAATGGGTGCAGTTCGCGGATCTGTGGAGATGCTTGAATCAATAGTAAACAAGCCTTTACCCATTAGAACATCTCTGTAATACTGGTTATCAAATATCGTGGGGGTTATGTCGTTTGGAACGAATGTGAAGTTTGTTAAAGGAACTCTTGTAGGACATTTAAGTCTTAAGTAGCCCTCATATCCATATTGCGTATGACCATTAGGCTGTGGATCGTACAATCTACTAGCAATGTTCATGCAGTGTCCAACACCCAGTGTATGTGCACCTGCAAAGAACAGTTTTAAGTTAAAAAAAAAAAAAAAGATAAACTTAAATTATAGTGGACATTTTCAACTTCTAGTGGTACATTCTGTTGGATGTTTCTTTAGTCACTTTAACAAAAGTAGTAAACCAATCACTGTGGACAAGATTTAATCAATCTTATTTAAAATTCCTATGTTCAAAGTCTATTTACGAGGAAGACATTATGCTAGTCTGTGTATTCATTAAAAAAAAAAAAAAAAATTCTATATATGTAGTTTCTTTTATGTTGATATTTGTACCAAATAATTTCACAGTTTTTTTTTTAAAATTTTTTTTATTTACGTTAGTAAGTTATAATTGGAACAATATCACTTTTTTTCTTTTCATGTGATAATAACTGACACTACTTTTATTAATACTAATCACAACATGTTATCTTGTCACTGATAAAAAGAAATTGTGAAAATTTGTGTTTTCTAAACTTATTGTTCTTTTAAACACACTAGTAGGAGTTATTAAATTATTTAGTCCATTACCGATGATGGCGATTGACTCCTCAAGATTCATCCCTTTAGAGGCGAAAGTATGAATTAATTCATGGACTTTAATCCCTTGTGGGGGAAGACTTGCATCAGCCTGTTGGTAATTAGAAGTGGTGGAGTCCTTTCTTCCAAGAGGGATCTGAATATGGGGTCCTCCTGAGAATGACACTGATTCCTTGGCAGCTAAAGCAATGATATCTGCACAAGACACCTTCCCTGGACACTCCTTTTCCAATATTGATTTTATGTAGCCAATCGATTCCCGCTTTCTGATATCAAAGTTTTTTGAAGAAACCATTTCGGGTTTGTGTTTTGAATTGTCTGAATTGAGCAGGATTGATGCATCGCACCCCTGTATATCATAGCAATTGAAACTCAGTTTGTGTGAGAGAGAATGTACCTTCATGCAAGTACAATCTCTGTAGGCCTAGAAGCTAACAGAGAGAAGAAGAAAGATAATGAAATGAACCATGTCCATGGAAAGATAAGCTAGATTATTCTTAAGTACATGTAAGAAAGTAATCTTTACTTATAAGTTAGGTGTCTTGTTATTAGTTTCTCTTTTTGACTCACGCACCTCGTGAAATTGAAAGGTTTTCAGGCTTGTAACGTTTGTTTAAAAGGTTCTAGATATTTCAGGAAAAGATTAATTCATGCCTTTAAAAGAAGGCATATACAATTGATGTTGAAGAGGTAACCCAAAATTTTCATACTTAATTTTGATTTAAGTGATGAACTTAAGTCAAGTGATGATTTAAATGATGAACTTAATTACAAAAGCAGGGAAGAATATTATAAAATTATTTTCTTCATTCGTTTCATTTCCATTCCATTCCATTTCCTCCTCCCAAATGAGGGCTTAGGGTTTATGACTTTGTAGTAATTAGGTTTCGTAATTCTCTCCATTTTCTATCTTTTGGTAGATTTCTTCTGTTTCTAACCTAATTTTGTGTTTCACACGTATCTGGTCTAGGTTTTTCTATATAGGTTGGAGGCTATAACAATACATAGGTATCAAGATTGTTATCAATAAAATTCTAAAGAATATGGGTTAATTAGGTATTTTTTAACTAGTAATAGAACTGTTCATGTTTACATTTGTGAAGATATGGACTAATTGTAGAAACCTACCGGCTAGAGTTAGATATGTTTATAGAGAAGCTAACTTTTGTGTGGATCAGCTAGCATTGTAGGGAATCAGGGAAGGGCTAGCAATATATGTACCACATTTATACTGAGCCACACTAAGTTTTACTGTATGCCTTACTTTTGGTGGGATATCATGCACCTTGAAACAAATAAACGGTTCTTTGTAAATACTAATTTGATGTAAATAATAATGCCTTGCCATTTTAGAGGGACAAAAAGAATAAGTGGGAGACTGCGAACAAAATTATGGCAAAATAAAAGGAGTAAAACATCTTGAAGTACAAATTTGGTTACATAGGAGTAGGAGTTAAGACAGACAGACACACACACACACACATAGATGCAAATTTAATGCATGTAAAAAGCTTGCGGTGTGTGGCATGTGACTTACTCACGTACAATCCACTGTTGTGAGGTAAATGAGCGAGTAAATGCTGGTCGGTCATGTAGTTAGATTAAATATCTTCTAGGTGTAGAAAGAATTTATTTCAAAGAAAAAAGTAAAAAAAAAGTAAAAAAAAACTAAGATTTGGTCATTGAACTCTATACTTCGAATTCAATTTCATCCATGACCTGTCAATGCCAACTTAATTCTTGAAAATTTTCAAATGGAACAAAAAAATATGACTACCTTGCTTCTTGTAGTTAACTTTGATCATTGATAGTACAAGATTAAAAATTTTAGTGACATAATTTGTATGATTTGGAAAGCCTTAAAAAAAAGAAAAACTAGTGAAAGGGAAAAAAAAAGGAAGAGCAAGTGTAAGTGTAACCTCACCTGGACTTGGCAGTCATGGAACATGAGCCGGAGAAAGGCTGCCGGTGCAGTAGCATCAGTCAAGAAAATGCTTAGCATCTCCCCCTTCACTATGGTTTCTAAGTTTGGACATGAATACTTGTAGTAGTCATAAGCCAGTTTTGCTTCATTTATACCAAATGGGATCCCTATAAGCACTACTGCTAACACAAATAATGGAGAACAGCTTCCCATTTTCTCAACACACAGGACTGAATAGTGGATTTGTATGGTGGCAGAGTAAGTCTCTCAAGGACTAAAAGAGTTTCTTTTATATGGTTTCTTGACTTGGCTTTGCATTGATTAGTGAGAGTTTAAAAAGCATATTGTGAAAACCAGTGGCTTCTTCTGCTTATCCTTCCTCCTAATTGACAGTTGTACTTCATCACATACTCGTCACGCAAAAGTGGGCTCAGGGCCTGCTGTTGTGTTATGGGCAGAGGGGAAAGCAGCCTATTTAGCAATTTTAACAGCAAAAAATAAAATAAAATGAAGTTATAGGTATGTTATTTTTTAAAGAGACTGGTCCATTTAATCCATTGCAGAAGATGTCAAAATTATTTTTTACTTCTTTTAGTTGGTGGGATGGTATCCTTTGTCAGTCAGAACGCATATGTTTGTGCTCATAATGGACTGATTTTTGTAAGTTTGATGGTTCTATGACCCATTAATTTCTGTCTTTATCTATCTGTTTTCAATGAAGTATGTTTTTTCAGCAAATAAACCTGTCGGCATAAGCCAATATTTCACATCAGAGTGCTGATATATTATATAGCGTCAGTGAGATTTGGTCCAGTGATGTTAAAATGCACTGTCAAAACAAGCGTCATGATGGTGCAATCACTATCCAATAGAATGTATTGTCTAAAAGGATGCATATAATTTTCACAATTTTGCTGCATGTTAAGTTGTGAATTTGATGGTCCTGTCTTGGAGACACGCAACTACCTTTTGTTTTGTACAAGCTGGTAGCAATTTTAGGTTGCTGTAATTTGGAGAAAGTGCTACAGGTATATATGTGGTCTAAAATTATTTCTTGTCCACTAAAACTGGTAATAAAATGGCCTTGACAGTATAGTAGCATCTGTAGTTAAAAACTTAAAATAGATGCTTGTGACTTAGACAATTTTGCCACAAGTATGTGGAGTTTCAACACAATGGTCCTACCCTACGATATGTAGGAAGATGGCTTGCTGTTACTGATTTCCTCGGCTGCTATAGGTATGCTATGTACAATGAGAGGTGGTAATGTGGTATGATCAAAGACAGTAATAATTGGAACAAGACATATAAAGCAATGAGGCATTTCTTTTGCAATAACTACATATTAGAGGCACAATTTACTTGAGAGATCTAATTAACAGATCAGGGAAGAGAATGGATGATAATAAACGATTAAAAAAAATGTATCAAACATCAAATTCTAATGAGCTCCTATTTGAAGCAAACTGCCTCAAACAACCAAGAACAGCAGAAATGATTTTGTGCTTAAATTAGAAGCAACCAATAAGATATAACTCAATAAACTAATAAAAGAATGATTAAGTTGATGGCCATGGATAGGATTAAGACAGAGATTCCTAGTGGATAATGGACACAAGGATAACATTTATGGATTAAAATTCCATATATACCAGGCTAATATCTTTTAATCATGACCACATAGCTTAATGGGGGGTTCTTGATGGAGCTTAATGGGAGGTTTTTGACGGAGGTTAGGGGGAGGTTCTTGAAGGAGCTTAATGGGAGGTTCTTGATGGAGCTTAGAGGGAGGTTTTTGAGGGAGCTTAATGGGAGCTTCTGTCCATCCTCGATTACGAGCCCTGAGTTCCCACATTGCAGTGATTTTCTTCTGTGCAGCCAGTTTTGCTTCAGCCTTCTCCCTTGTCCCCTCACAGGTCTCCATTCCCATATTGCACTTGTCTGCCTCCTTTTGATATTGGGAAGACCTTTTCTTAGCCTCTAAGAGGGCCCTATCAACACGCCGCTGGTTTTCTTGAGCTTCAGCTTCCCTAAGCTTCAGTTCCTCTGACAACAGATCCGTATCCATTTCTTCACTCTTCCCAGGCTCATGCTTCATACAATCTAAGGAAATATCAATTCAAGATTGAGATAATGCCACAATTTAAGGAATAATATGCTGTACAAAAAAATTTAATCTGCTCAATAAGCTTAATTGCAGTATCATTTACTAAAACAAAGGTGTCAAGTGCCAAGATGCCAATCTAAAACAAAATGAGATTTCAGATATGAAGTAGCAACAATTTTAACCACTTTTTTTTACCAATACCATGCATATTTCATTGTATGCAGAACATTATTATTGGGCATGAATGCTACATGACTATGCAGAATAATGTTATTAGGCCATGAATGCTGAGGCATTATTGAAACTTTCACTAATGCAGACCATGTTAACATAGGCAGAAAGTGGAGTAACTAGATAAATTTTGCCTATGAATCAGACGATTCTTATGTTAACTGCATAATACAAATATATATATATATATATATATATATATATATATATATATATAATACTTTAATAAGAAAACGAACAGCAAGCAAACTCTCTCATGCTACTGAACAAAAGTGGTTTAGTTGTCGGCTGGCTTCATTATCATCTCTCTAGGATGTTTCAGAGCTTGAGGCCTTGCGCTTGATCCAAAGTTACATCGTAAAATAGTCTAAAAGCAACAGATTTAACCATAATTAACGGTGAAAAATATAATGCCATTAACATATGCTTTAACTTCAAGATCCTAATTTATTGATGACAACATAAATATTTTACAATAAAGTTATCAGTCCTAACTTAAGTCCTAGTTTAGTCAATTATACCTCAAAAACATTTATAGATATACATTGGCCAAAAAAAAAAAAAAACACTTACTTGTAAGGGTCTTGTTGCTCCATCCTGTAGAAAAACCAGATATATACAGGACATTAGTAAGCATGCACTTTAACTAGCGTAGTTTGTTTAGAAGACAAAAGATATTTCATAATCAATGTCTCTGTCAAATATCCAACATTTGCACTAAATGGTTACGAACAAGTTTAGTAAATTCTAAACAAAAATAATTTCTTATATAAGATTTAGAAAGATAATCATATAAATTCCATTAATATAAATAATTTATACAAAACTATAGATAATTAATATATACATTTATTTTATTGACTAATTCAATGAACTAATATTTTGATATAAATGTAAATTCTGTTTAAGTGGAAGCCTAAATAAAATAAAAAATTCAAAGAATGTATCACATTGTATAGTCTCATATTCTTTCACATGAGCTAAACTATCATTGCTCTATTAAGTTACACACACGAGCTCACCCTCTATTGCCATTTGAGCATGATTTCATTAGTATTCCACTAAAATTAAATATAAAATTAGAATTAACTATCCATAAATTTTCTCCATAAAACTTTTAATTTCATCCTGAAAAGATTTTAACAAACGTAAATTTAACTTAATTTTGAACACAAAATATAAAAAGAAATATATAAAAAAATTTCATTTTCATTTATTTTTTTAAATATCATGCGGATTCATGCCCATAAAGAGGACCACCACTTTTTAAATTGGGTCCCAAAAATGAATATTGGCAACCATGTCAATAGGCCCACAATATCTCAGATATAATAAAAACTTGAAAGGCAGTTAGTTATAAAGTTAGTTATAAAAAAAACAAATAAATAAAAGAAAGGAAATAAAAGAAGTAACCTTCGTGGAGAGAGAGAAGAAGATGAGAAGAGCAATCACAGAAACAAGGACGGCAGACGGGGGCGGTAGACACGGCGGCGGCGGTGGTGGAGAGTGATTCGGAGAGGTGGTAATACAAAGGTGGGCCCACTATGTAGCCCACTAAAAACAGGCCACATAGGCCCATCCCAATCTTCAACCATCTTTCATTTCGGCCTTGGAACCAATTATTATAATTATTATAATAATAATAATAATAATTAAAATAATTCATTATCACTGACTCTGACTCTGACATCTCTCTCTATAATAAAAAAACACACACACACAATGTATAGTATTTCTGTGAAGTGAAGAGAAGGAGAATGTTGATGAGTAAAAGAGTGAGTGATAAGAAAGTTTAGAGAAGGAGTTTAAGATTAAAGGAAAGCACCGCATGATCAGTTTGAACTTTGAGGTACGGATATCCTTAAACCTTGATGGATAATTATTGATGATGATGATGGGTTCCATTTAGAACTCTTTTTGGGAAGAAATCAAAGGATTTTTTTTTACAGTTTAATTTTTTTTTTTGATGTGTTTTACAGTTTAATATTAAACTTAACTGTGAAACAGAAACAATGTCGGTTTTTTTCCCCCTTCCTTTTTGGTTTCTTATAAATTTGGGTAGATTATATTGTAAATCCTATTTTTAAGGACTAATTTAAACGGTTACAGATTTAATCTTATAATTTAAGTCCACAATATTTTCACAAAATTTTAAAAACAAATTATAAGTAGAAATTTTTTTACTTATTCTAATTTGAACCACAATAAAAATTATTTTTTTGCCATTATTAACAACCAACAACTATTTGCCACTTATGATTTTATATATATATATATTTTGATTATTATGATTTTATAATTACTTTTGACTATTATGATTTTATAATCTATACTATTATTTTTGGATTCTGATTTTTTTAATTAAAAAATACTCTTATACCCTATGTTTAAGTAGAGATAAAATTACAAGATAATTTGGTAAAAATACAATTCTAACTCCCACTAAAACATTGCTTAAAAAATAGGACCGCTTTCTTGTTAATTTTCAAATTACTTTATCTACATATAAATTAAAATTTCAAAATAAAAATTATATATATAAAATAAAAAAAACACAATTTTTGTGTTTTTTTTTTCCTACAAAATATGACCACTAAAAAAAATCTCATTGCATGCGCTTTGCGCGTGCGATGAAGTTAATTTTTTATAAAATTGTTGTGAAAATATTGTAAACATAATATTTTTTTATAATTTCACTAGTTTTGAATTAAATCTTATATTTAATAGTAATAATTAAAAAAAATCTGTAAATTTTAATTTTTTAATATAAAATAGAAATTTTATTCTAGTCTAATCTAAGTGTATATGTGTGTAAAACTCCTTTCTAGAGTGACCATTACACCAAGGATATGCGGCAGTGCAAATTTTAGTTTGGAATGTAGATTAATAAGTCATCGGCCTTAAATTTTCATAGTCTAATTTAATACTTTAAAATAAAAGATTTAATTTGAAATAGGATTTAAAATGAAATTAGTCCTACAATATATATATATATATATATTTATTTATCTTTCTAGAGACTTGAACTCTAATCCTTATCCTTCATACATTTTAAGCATTTATATTTATGAAGTGACTATTGTATCAAGGACGCGTAATAGTATATTTAAGGTGTTTAAAAGGGAGATAATATTAATTGAACTAAACCTTTAATAAGAATATACGGAAAAAAAGAAAAGAAAAAAAAAGAGTCAACAAACATTGCCAACAACATCTACATTGTGCAAATGTAAAATATCCATTGGAAGAATAGACAACGATAGAAAAGCTTGGTCTTTGACATTAGATTGTCATGACTTATAAAAATTCTTTTGAGATTTTAAAATGCTTGTAAAGGCTTGGACAAGATTGCTGTTGCAAATTGTCCAGTGTTTGCATCAGACAACGCAAAATAGAAAAATAACTAAATTTACACATTCAAACTCCAAAATCACCCACATAAGTCAAGTTAAAGTTGTATAAATGTAGTAACCGTGTAAATATACATTGATTAGTTCTATTATTAATTGTAACATGAACAGTTCTATTATTAGTTAAAAAAAATGCTTGAAAGAACGTCTTGATCAAATCGTCCATACAAAGAATTGAAAGCTTTTTAACTTTTATTATTAAATAAAAAAAAAGAAGAAAAAACAAAAACAAAAACCAGAGAATAGAAAGTATTTGGCTACTCTATCAGAAAAAGAAAAACAGAATGAAAGAGTTTTGCAAAGTTAAATAAATATGAGGAACGTGGTGGGCATATCATGGCATCCATTCCTGCGCGATCCTGTTAAGATGATTTTGTGTTTCCATGTACCCAATGGTTGAGCATCTTAGTTTGACTTTATTTTTTGTAGAACTGTCATCTATAAGAATATAATGAACACTGTAACAATCCCATTCCCATGTAATTGTACAACACTCCTATAAGCACAAACAATTGAAGTCCGCAATTATTGTGCAGACAAGTTTCCGTAAAAATTGGAATTCCAGGTTCCATGTCCATTGACAAAACAGGCATCCCAAACACATTGGCTGAAGGGAGTTTTCTTTTAAGAAACCCACTGCCTGACTGCCTGTCTTACCAACATTTTAGGATATACAATGGACTTGGCTGGTCTTATTGTTAATGTCCATTTTCCTCATTTCCCAGCTCAAAGTTTTCAATACTGACACCATATCTTCAGATTGAGGATGTGAATTGTGATCTGAAAAAAAGGTTGTAATGGCCCCATGAAGTTCAATGAAACTCCATCCAGGGAGTTTCTTCAAGCCAAGAGACCTCATTTGGGTCCACACCTCACCCACTCCATCCCATCTATTCATTGAAGCATAGCTGTGTGCCAATTGCACATAATTTCCTGCATTTGCAGGCCTCAACATGAGAATATCTCTGGCAATTACATCACCAAGTTCATCATTGCCATTAACCCGACAAGCATCAAGCAGTATGCCTAACACATCAATTGTGGGTTCTTGAAACATCCTCCTGTAGAAGTTATACGCTTCCTCTACCCTCCCAGCACGACTGAGTAGATCAACAATGCATGCACGGTGTTCAAGGTTTGGTGCAATACCAAAGTCTTCTGTCATAGACTGGAATATACTCAAACCATGTTGGACAAGCCCATTATGGCTACAGGTGGAGAGAACTGACAGGAAAATAACATGGTTTGGTTCAATTCCAGTGCGTAGAAACTCTGAATACATCCTCAAAGCAGTCTCCCCTTTACCATGACAACCATATCCTGAAATTATTATGCTCCAAGAAACCAGATCATGTTGTGCCATCCCATCAAAACACTTCTGGGCAGTATCTAAATCACCACATTTAGAATACATATCAACCAAAGCTGTGTCCACCAAGATGCATGGTCTAAGGCAACTTCTAATTACAAAGTTGTGGATCCACTTCCCCTGATTGAGTGCCCCAGTGGAAGCGCAACCTTGGAGAAGGGAGACAACAGTTATTGAATCAGGTCTTTGAAGGGTTGTCCTCATTTCATTGAAGAGGGACAAGGCTTCAAATATATGGCCATTTTGAGCATGCCCAGCAACTATTGCATTCCAAGAAACCAAATCTCTTTTGGCCATCCTATCAAAAACAGCACAACTTTGATCCAAATGACTGCACTTAGAATACATATTAACAAGAGAGTTTTGAGCAGGGATGTCTAATGTCATTCCTTGCCTTAATATGTAACCATGAATTGAGGTCCCCAGATCATAAGAAGCCTGTTGTGCACAAGCTGCAAGAGCACTAGCTATTGTAGCAGTAGATGGCTTCACTCTTGATTTTAACATTTCAAAGAAAACTGTAAGTGCCTCATCTGCACAATCATTTTGCACAAGCCCTGAGATCATTGCAGTCCACAACACTACATCTTTATCTGTGGTCTGTTCAAATATCCGAAATGCACTGTCAATGTTCCCACATTTCAAATACATAGCTATAAGTGATGTTTCAACATGTGCATCCAAGTAAAATCCAGATTTTAAAACCTTCCCATGCACCAACTTTCCCCATTTAAGATTGCTTTGCGTTGCAGTCACAGACACCAAAGACCCAAATGTCTGCTGGTCAGGCTCCATACCTTCAATTCTCATTCTATCTAAAAGCTGCAAAACTTCACTAATATCCCCAATCTGGGCATAGCCCGATATCAAAGAATTCCATGAAATCATGTCCCTATAATCCATAAATTTAAAAAGGTCTTTAACATCCTCAATGCTTCCGCATTTACCATATACATTCAATATAGAATTAGCCAAAGCTGTATCGGACTCAAAACCATACAAAACTGTACAACCATGCAAGCACTGCACATGGTTAAGCTCTGGAGCTCCAGAGAGCATGCTTAACAATGTAACCGAACTGGGTCGAATTCCTTGGCGCTGCATCTCATTATACACAGAAAACACCGTATTAGCATCACCCAGGCGTGAATAACATCCAATAATTGCAGTCCAAGGAACAACATTTCTATCAGGCATTATGTCAAATACTTTCTGAGCATTACCTACGCACCTGAATTTTGCATAGAAGTTGATCAAAGAAGACGCAATATAAGAATCAGAGGAATACCCATTAACAATGACAAGTTGATGGAACGAGAGGCCATGTGAAAACAGTTCCAGAGAGGTACAGGCTTTGAGGAGACTGGGGAAGGTAAAGGCATCTGGAGGAGTATTTGTGTTGAGCATAGAGGAATAGGTGAGAAATACTTCATGGTGGGCGCCCTGGGATGAGAGTTGGTTGATGATAGCGTTGAATGACTTGGTAGTGGTGGGTTGAAATGGTGGAAGTTGTTTTAAGGGGTTTAGGGAAGAGGATTTTAGCATGTTCATAACTCATGTTAGAAGGCATGAAGAACGGAAGAAAGTTGACTTGAAGCTATTGAATGCATGGGGAAGCAGAAAGACACGTGAAACAAAGAAATTTGGTTTCAGCTCCGATGAGGTAATTCACTAATTTGTGACTTTTCCCTTATTGGTGCAAGAGCTCTCATTCACTTAGATTAAGAGTTAGAAAAAAGTAACTTTTAATTTTAATTTTTGAATAAATTAAATGAAAAAAAGTAAAAATATTTTATGACTAAAGATGTGATTACTTTCAATCTTAACCATGGGATAAATAAAATGAAAAAAAAAAAAAAAAGTGAAAATTGTAAAAAAATTTATGTTAGAAATGAGGGTAATTGGTGTTGGTGCAACACTCTAGCAATTGCCTAGTGGTGCCTATTGGGCAGATTCCTATTGTGTTTGAAAACATACGAGATGACAGTCCTAAATCCTAATGGCTTGCAATTTTTAGACGGTCCTTTTTGTTATTTGGTCAGAATAGCAGGTAATCAGTTGCAAATAATTTGATTCTGTCAGAGTGATTCATGGTAATATTGGTTGTGGCGTTGGTATTGTTACAAACGTTGGACTTATTGGGGTTACTTGAGGGTTGAGGCCCCATAAAAATTCTTAAAATTAGGTTCCTATGTGATTAATTTCACAAGTTGTGTCTTTGTTCATTTTAAGGTTTTCTCAAGAAACACAGAACTTATTCTCTGATCACAATCTGTTTCAATGGCAAACAATGATGAAAGAAATAAACCCTTTTCTTCTGAATAAATACTGATTTATTGAAGAAGGCAAAAGAAGCTGGAGAAATGACCATCTCTGGCTTTGGCTTCAGCATCAAGCTTTGGCACTGGTGTTACAATTGCTCTCTCAATGTTTATTGAACAGCACTCATAAATTTCACGGTAACAGTTGCACTCTGAATGTTTATTGAACAGCACGCACATGCTCATAAGGAGTATTTATTCTGGTTGAATTGATCCATTCGAGTAAGAATCACAAATCCGACCAGCAAATACCGTAGAATTCTTAGTACACCAAGCCAATATTAATGTGTAAAAACGTTACAAGAATAAGCCCACAATTCTATGGCCTAATGCACATAATTCCATAAATTTTCGGGTTTGAACAGCTAATTTGATTGCTTTTTTGGATATTCCCTTGCTCCAAATATTGTTGATCCAATTCTCACGTTTGTACTACCCATTTCAATCTGCAAAACAATCAAGTTTTCAAGCCATGAGTCTATTCCTCCGGTATTACAGTGTACATGTATAAGATTAGACACACAAAGTAATTGCACATAATGATACGACTTCAAGTTAAAATGTTCATTTCCATGTATCAACATAGTTTTAGAACCATTTAACTTGTAGAAAATTGATAAATGAGGCAGCAAGTAAACATGATAGCAGGATTGTAATTGTTTAAAGTTTATGCTTTCTTAGTCCAATTCTCTATAAATAGCTCAATTCAATTTCTTGATACTCTAAATTCTCAGCCTAATAAAAGAAAATTAATGAACATTGTAGAGAGGGAAAATTCCCGACCTATCATAAGCTGACACATCATACTACCAAGTTCACAAAATACAACAAATTACAAAGCGCCACGTACTGCTGCTAGGTTTTGCTATCACTATTCAGAAACCAATAGAAATTTGCCAAGTGTCATTAAAATAAAGGCATGAAACTGCATCAGCAGGTGTAAGCGATGACACAAGCAGCCCTGCATGTGTAAGTGATGACACAAACAGCCTTGCACGTGTAAGCAATGACACAAGCAATCCAGTACGTGTAAGCGATGACATAAGCGGACCAATCAGGCTGTGACATGTGTCACCAATCAGACTCCGCCACGTGTCACTCACCCACCCCTAAACTCCTATAAATAGAAGCCTTCCTAAGACATTCAAGAAGACAGACAGAGGACAGAAGGAAGAAGATATCTTGAGTTCAGAAATCCAGAAGCCCTGCCGGAATCAAACCCCGAAGCCTCCAAGAACTCCAAGAACTTCAACCTCGAATATAGACAACATTCGAAGCAAAGTCATCTAAATTAATTGTCTAGATCTTAAAGGTCACTGGAATCAAGCTCAAAAGCCTCCAGAAACCTCAACAAACCACAAATTGGTGAAGCTCTACGGATTCAAGCCTCCAAAGCCCCGAAGAACTTCCACCACAAACCTTCAAACACGAAGAACAATCGAAGAGGAATCATCCAAATCATATTCCTAAATCTCAAAGTTCACTGGAATCAAGCTCAAAAGCCTTCAAGAACCTCAACACATTATAAATCAACGAAGCTCTACGGAATCAAGCCTTTAAAGCACTAAAGAACTTCCACCACAAACCTTTAAAGACGAAGAACGCACGAAGAACACGAAGAACGCGAAGAACACAAAGAAAAAAGGATTTCTAACAAGCTCATAACTAGAGATTCATTGTAATTCCGTTTTAAAGATCTTCAATCCATTCTTCAGCTAAATTGAAGTACATTCGGTGTTCGAATCAAAATCACATTACCACAATTCCAATCAACAAATCTTTCAAGGAGATCGAATCAGAGGATCACTCTTTTGTAATTACAGAGAATTGTACCACATATTCATCAATACAAATTCGCATTTGTGAAACTATTTTACTTGTTTGATTTATTTCAAACTAAGAAATTTAGTCGTCTACAAACATCAAAACATAAAAATCAGAAATCGGTTATGAAATATAGTCTTATGAAGAACAGAAGCAGAAGTGTCTTTACTGCTTGCTCAAAGTCTGCAGACATGCCCATTGACAGCTCACATTGCTCTTCTGGAATTCCTAGTGCTTTGCAAACCTCAGTTCTGCAGTTTGATAATGCCTAAAACAACAGACAGATTTTAGGAAATTCAGGAAGCACAAGGAAAAACACTTTGATCATAGAACCATGCATAATGTGGAGATTGTTACCTTGAAGTTTTCTGGGGTCGAAGAATAATCCAGCATACCAATTGTCATTAGGCCACAGAACTCAAGGTTTGGGCAGCCCAAACTAACATGCTTTGCAAGTTCCACACACCCAGAGGGCTCAACCCCAAATTTTGCTGCAACAAAATGACACAAAATGAATGACTGGGATTGTTCTATAAAAGCCTGGCATTGATTAGTGATGACTCACATTGTTTGAAAAACAAAATTATTCCAGAGGAGCTCAGAATCTCGTGTAGACAATAAACCACCATGACTCTCAAACGTATATCCCACCAAAATTAGGCAAGGGTGGCTAAGATTGTTAGTTGGTATAATTTTTTAAGTAATTCACATCCATATAATGGTTACTGATTTAATGGAACAAAGAGGTTATGTGAAAATGAAGTTTTCAAGAGAAACCATTGAACACTTCAACTCTGAGGTTTCATGGAAAAGCAAATGAAATTCAGTTGCAAATTGAAATTCTCTGTACGAGAAACTTCATTAAGTCATGTAGAATAAAATAACCCACAATTCCAGGGGATTGGGGGGCTGCATATGTGAAATTAACTTGAAACAGATACACAAGAGTTTGTGTGATAATTGAATGCTTAAAACAACATGTCTCACAGAGAGAATGGATGTATTAACCTTCATCACCAAATCACAAATGCAAAAAGACAAATGAGGAACACCAATGGATAAAACAGGTACTAAAACTTCACATGAAAAAAATAGGGGAAAAAATAAAACCATAGCTCATTTTCAATAAATAATATTACCATGCAGATTACAGACCAATACTACTCAACCAGGTTAACAATAAAACATATAGACAAGGAATCACAAACCTAGAAATTAATCCAACTGCTGATTGATACTATGATTTTCAAAAGAAAAAAATGTTGTATAATATAACCAAATCATTTGTTATAGCATGTCATTCTACTGTTCAAGCAGCCATAAAAGGTCAGATTTTGGAATTTAAGTCAGACTAGTCAAATCCTCAAGAAACAGGTAAATTTATCATGTGCTGTAGATAACGAATTAAAAAAAGAAAAAAAAACGTAAATATAAGTTTAACAAAATCAGCAAACATAGTCAACTTACATTCTTCTCCACTGGTATTTACTTGGACCAAGACCTTCAAAGGCTTTCTCCCAATGCTTGCAACCACTCGATCAAGTTGATTTGCAATCTGCAAAACACATAAAGTGTAGAAAATCAGAAAGAAACCAACCAACTTTTACGTATACAACACCACCAACAACAAAGCCTTAATCCCAATATGTTGGGCACGGTTATAGATCCTCAACGGACAAATCAGAGTCAGCCTCATGTTTTTTTTTTTTTTGCCATTCTATCCAGTCCAAACCAACTTTGAAGTATGTGTGTGTGTGTTTTCTTAAAATTTTTCATTTTTGGTTCACTTTATACGTTTCCATCCTATAGAAAAATGGTGTCATCTTGTGTATGCTTCAGCTGAGAAACTCAGAAAGCCATCAAAAAAACAAAAAACAAAAAAAGTAATTACCTTCTCATCATCTACACTCTCTACCATTGCAAGGTTTGGGACACCAGCTGCACAAATATTACACCATGCCTCATAAACAATTAGTTCTACTTACTCCCCTCAACCAAAACGATACCTTTTATTCAGAAAGAGAAGCATACCCAAAAGAGCCTTAGCTTTATTGCTCTGCAAATTCCCAATGAAATGCCACTCTATATCTTCTGGAAGCTGAAATCACCCAACAATTACCAAATTAACTACTTTCAACAAAACCCACCACAAAAAAGACCCAAAAAAACAGAAGCAATTCACAATTTTCACCATTTGGAACCTTTAAAGAAACCAAAAAAAAAAAGAGATTAATTCATTGGTGGCACAAAACTAAGAGATTAATTCATTCATTCCCATTCACATAACAGAAACTGTAAATAATAAGAGAGAGAGAAAAGAAACCTGAGGAGCTTTATCGATTAGCTCTTGAACGTAGTTTTCGCCGAAACAACGGTGTCCGACATCATAGACTTGGCGGATGAGAGAGACAGGTTTGGTCTTGCTGACAGCCACGACTCGAACCTGGTGGGGCCCACGGCGGCCGGACCGCTCGGCGGCTTGTTGGACACGTTGGATTACGGACTGGAAAGCTGCTGCTGCCACGCCGTCCATGGCGGCCGAGGTGGTGGCCATGGCAGAACTCACTCTGTTCAGTATTAGAATTAGAGAACTAAAAAGGAGAAAATGGAACGGGAGGTGGAATAATAAAAAGAATAGATGTTAAACTTTTCTCATGTATTTTCACTGTTTGAAGGTGAATTTTAACAAATTAATTAGATTGTATTTTTTAATCATCTTTCATGTCTGAAAATTTTTAAGAACATAAAAATTCAATAATTATGTCAGGATTATCATTAAGTAATATTTTAATTTTAATTTTTTGTAATATTTAATTATGCATTAAAATAAATTTATTGATCTTTATTGTAATTACGATTTGATTTGAATGAAAAAAATTTGATATAATATATGTTAAAGACATAAAAAAATATACAATTTATTTATAAGATTTTTAAAATACATATTCATGTTATTTTTTGTGAAGTTACCTTTATTTTCTTTTATAAGAATTTTTTTTAGGGATTTTTTTTTATAGGAAGTTGAATCAAAAGAATTTATACATTTTTGTTGGCATTTTTTTTTCTTAATAATACTATTATGAGAATTATTTCGTAAAGTTATACCATTTGAAAGTTATTTGAGAATATAGTTTATTTATTTATTTATTTTTTTTAAAACTCTTTTGTTAAAAAGATGACGTTGTTCGAGTGTAACTTGTTTCTTAAGCTGCGTTTGGTTCAATGTAAATCGAATTCCGAGCGTAAAATGAATGCAGGGGAAAATGAATTCCCGTAAGGAAAATAAAATTCAGGTGTTTGGTCTTACAATGGAAAATACTTTGAAAATTGATTTTCGGTGTTTGGTAACATTCTAAAAATGCTATTTTCCTACCAATTTTTCACATTTTCTCAATATCCAAACAAATTTTATTAAGAAAATTTCAATAAATACCTTTAAAGAAACAAAAATCTGTTCAAAACAATTCATTAAACTAAAAAATTTGTTCAAACTGAGAGAGGGAGGAAGAGAGATCGATTGAAAATTGAGACTCAGAGAGAGGAAGGTCATGGGTCATGGGCGACGAGATCGAGACGGCGAGATCGGTCATGGGCGATGAGATTGAGATGACGAGATCGGTGGCGCCGATGAGCTTTGGGTCAAGAACGAGAACGACGGCGCCGATGAGCTTTGGGTCAAGAACGAGAACGGTTTTGGGTGGTGACGATCTAGATGGCGGCGCCGGTGCTGGGGTACGATCTCGGTGGGACGATCTCGGCGGCGCGAACTAGACGGTGCCGGTACTGGGGTGCGATCTCGATGGTGATGCGATCTCGGTGGGACGATCTCGACGGCGCGAACTAGACGGCGCCGGTACTGGGGTGCGACCTCGATGGTGATGCGATCTCGGTGGGACGATCTCGGCGGCGCGAACTAGACGGCGCCGGTACTGGGGTGCGGCCTCTCTTCTTTCTTTCTCTCTCTCTCTCTCTCTCTCTCTCTCTCTCTCTCTCTCTCTCTCTGAGCGTCTGTGAGCCCGGAAATGATTTGAAGGTAAAATACAACCTGCATTCATTTTCCGGGTCAAAGGCTCCTTTTTACGGTCAAAGTAAATTGCTTTCCGGAAAATTCTATGTTTCATGCGCAACCAAACACACGAAAATGGGTAAAAGTATTTCTTGAAATCATTTGAAGTCCAAACAAACGCAGCCTTAATGTTGACAAAGCTATAATATGATGCGGCGTATGGTTAAAGTGAAACTTGCCTCTTAAAAGTGACAAGTTTGACTTCTAGAATTTAGAACTTGAACATATTAGCTAGACTTAAGATAAAATTATGGGATAAAGTTGGTACCAAATTGGTTAATCCATGGAAATGCATGCAAAGTTAGGCTAACACATGCGCATGTGTTAGCCTAACTTTGAATGAACCCCAATTAGGACTATTTACATGTCAGTCTAGGTCAGTTTTGAGGTCAAACTGCCACTCAACTTGATCATGTCAAGTTTATGATCATATATTTTTTGTTTTGTTTCAATTACATCTAGATTATAAATTTTTAATTTTTTAGCCTTTGGAAGTTTTAACTGAATTTTTTGGTTCATTTTTTCCTTGTTTATCAAGCTGTAATTCGGTCCTATGGTGAGAGTGACCCAACCCGCAACTCAAAACGTAATTCCCACGAGTGCTATGGTGTCTCACACAATTATTCCCACTCTATTTTTGCAACAAATGGCATAGCGATTCCCACGATAACTCTGGCAATTTAAAGACTAATTTCGAGTCCAATCAAGTTGCTTTAAATGTACTACCTAAGTAAGCTTTTTTATCTTCATAGAATTGACATTACGCTTATCATAGCATATGAACTATTAGAGCATTCCCATCAAAGAATGCAAATATTTTAGTTTTTAACATCTCAAAATTTTACTTTATCTATTTTAATATATCACTTTACAATACAGCCAATATCAAAACTTCTATTTGTTGGGGGCAATTGAGACAGAAGCGAAGGCATTAGAGGCTGGGATGCAGTTTGCTAAGGACATTGGAATTCAAGATATCATTCTGGAAAGTGATTCTTTGTCGCTTATTCACTCATTAATGGGTTTGTCTTCCCTTCCATCTTTAGTGGATTCGGTGGTGCAAGGGTTGTTAGAGTTCAATGGGGAGTTTTGCAAGGTTTCCTTCTCTCATGTATGTCATAAAGGCAATAGACCAGCTCATCTTTTAGCTAAACACGCCAAGGGCATTGTTGATTTTTCTACTTTGTTGTTAGAGAATCCTTGTTTCTTAGAACAAGCTCTTCTCCATAATGTACTTTCTTTTGCTAGTTCTTAATAAAGTTGTTGGTTTCACATCAAAAAAAAAAAAAAACTTCTATTTTTTTAGCACTTCATTTAAATATTCTTTTTATTCTTTTTTATTTTTTTATTTAATATTTATTTATCTCTTCCTATTTGTATCTCTCTCTCTTCTTTAAAGCAGGCAGAGAAGTCATCAAACACCAAACGGTCCAAACCCAACTACCTCTTCTCAACCCAACAAACCCACCAGCCACCACTACCATGGCACCACCACTGGAATATTAAAAAAAAAAATCAGCCACCCCACCCAAAAACCCAAACTACCATTAGCCGCCACACCTAAAACACCATACCTACTACAAAAAAGATTGCTATTAGCAATAGCTAGAGTTTGTCACAACAACACACAAATTAGTATTGTTGACAGTAAAAGGCTGTTGACGTTCGTCGGCAAAAGCCTTGTCGATAATACTATATTACCGACGAGGCCGTCTAACACTCATTTTTGACATGGTGAGCATAGAAAATGGAACTAAATTTTTATTTTGTACTCTAGCATGCAATGAATAGATGAACAAAATGGCCGAGTCAAATTGTCTAATGTTTGATAATGTCATCCAACTCTTTTTCACATTGCTTCATTGAACATCCCATACTGGTGGTGTTTGATGATGTGCAATACTATAAGATGTTGAAGTCCAAGGAAGTTTGGGATCTTTTGTTTTTGGTTTTGCATAGAAAACGAAAGGCAAAACCCACACATACACTTCAAAGGATTAGCCTAACTATTGGACGTAGGGTGAAATAGGTTGCTTAAATTTTTCTTGTAAAAAAAGATGATTAATTAGATTTTGACAAATGTTATTTTGTAATCAAAATGTTAAGTCTTTGGCCAATCAGAAAAGTGGAAGAAGGTAAAGGGTGATGACAGAAATGGAAAATTGGGGATGATGAAATGTCGGTTATTTCAAGGGTAACCACCTTTAAAACAGAGCAAGGATTAAGGAAGAATAGAGAAGAGAAAATTGGTTGATTCTATGCTTGTCCATTCTTATTCAACAATTCTGTTTATATACAATTACAATCAATCATGATCCTACCAAGCACACACTGTCAACCAATAACTATTAACTGACTAACAACCTTCTAACTAACTCCCTTAACTACCTCCACTTATTTAGCACTAACTAACTACTTAACTACTACAATGAAATACAACACCAAGCATTACACCTTGCACATGCATTGCACATGGCTAAGTACGTTACAACTATAGGCACAACTAAGCACACCATTAAGCACAACATAGTCAGTATCCTAACAACACCTCCCTTTCTTTAGAACATCTTGCCCAAAAAATGAGGGAATTGCTGCTGAAGAAGAAACAAATCCTCTCAGGTAGCATCATCTATAGTCCTTCCTTGCCACTGGATGAGATGTTAGGTGATAGTTCTATTTCGAATCTTATGAGACCTGGTTTAAAGAATAGCTACTGGCTTAGGTGTAAGGATACCTTGAGAGTTTATTGATGGCAATAGAGGCATAGACACATTGTGCTGGCCCAACTTAGCCTTTAAAAAGGAGACATGAAACACATGGTGGATTACAAAAATAGCAGGTAGATTTGGCCTATAAGTAACTTCTCCAATTCTCTCAAAGACTTGGAAAGGGCCAAAGAACTTGGGAGAGAGCTTATGAGATGCCTTATAGGCCATTGATTGCTACTTGTATGGTTGTAGTCTAAGGTACACCCAATCACCAATACTGAATGCCTTCTTAAACCTATGGAGGTCACATTGCTGCTTCACTCGAGCTTGTGCATTCACCAAATTCTGTCTAAGCAAAGCAAGGATAAGTTGTCTTTACTGTAAAAGAGAATCCACAACTGCCACTTAGATTGTACTAGGCATGTCATCCATCAAACGAGGAAGAGGGAAACCATACACAGCATCATATGGAGTTAACTTGGTAGCTAAATGGTAATTGGTGTCAAACCAGAATTTAGCTAAATAGAACCAGTATGACCACTCAGTTGGCCTATCTACAGAAAAAGGCCTTAAATACTGCTCTAAACACTTATTCACCACCTCAGTCTGCCTATCAGTTTAGGGATGATATGTTGAAGACATAGCTAGCTTAACTCCTTGTAGTTTGAATAGCTTTGCCCAGAACTTAGTAGTGAACACTGGATCTCTGTCAGAAACAATGGAAGTTGGCATGCCATGCAATTTCATGACATTCTGAGCAACAAAGCAGCCACCTTAGCAACAGAATAGGGATGGGATAATCCAATGAAATCAACATACTTAGTGAGCCTATCCATAACTACCATAACTGTATCCAACCTTTGTGAAGTAGGCAATCCACTGACAAAGTCTATACTAACAGCAGACTAAGGCCTATTAGGAATTGACAGAGGTTGTAATAACCCAGCTGGTTTATAAGTCTCATGCTTCATTTGTTGGCAAACTCCACACTCCCTAATATGCTGTTTCTAGTCTGATTTCATTCCCACCCAAAAGAAGTATTGTTTTAATCTATGGAAAGACTTAAGGAAGCCAGAGTGTCCTCTTAGAGGGCTGTCATGGACCAAATGAGAAACCTTAGGCTTTAGATTGCATTATGGACCCAAATAGACCCTACCTTTATATAAAATCAACCCATTATGCAGGGAAAAGAACCTGGGACATGCTGAATCAGATTACAGCTGCTATAATAACTTCTGCATCTTAGTGGAGAGTTGATAGCTAGCCTTCAATTACTCAATCCAAGAAGGACATGGAAAGGAAATAAAAAACAAGGATGGAGAGTTAACAGAAGGATTTAGAGTTGCTAGATCCCTAGAAGCAGAATCTGACCTCCTAGACAAGGCATCAGCTACCTTGTTCTCACAGCCTTGTTTATACTCCACCACAAACAAATAACCCAACAATTTAGTCAACCATTTCTATTGAGTAGGAGTAGCAATCCTCTGCTCCAAAATATATTTCAAGTTTTGTTGGCCAATTTTTATAACGAGTGGCTTGCCTAAGAGATAGGGTTTCCACTTATGCACTGCAGTGACCAATGCTAACAGTTCTTTCTCATAAATGGTCAATTGCAAGGCCTTGCCCTTGAGAGGTTGACAATGGAATGATTCTGCATCAAAACAGCCCTTAGGCCACTCCCTGATGCATCACACTCAACAGTGAATGAGTGATTATAGTCAGACAAAGCTAGGACAGGAGGTTGACTAACAGTATCCTTGAGTTGTTAAAAAGCTTTTTTAGCTTTAGTAGACTAGACGAAGGCATTCTTTTTCAATAATGCAGTAAATAACTAATGTTGCAGCAGCAACTCTAATACTCTTATGAGATGCTGAAGATGAAGATCTAAGGTAAGACTGAAAACCAGAATGTAATCAACGAAAACTAGCACAAACCTTCTCAAATAAGGCTTGAAAACATCACTTATTAGGGACTGGAGGGTAGATTGAGCATTAGTCAGACCCAATGGCATTACTAAGAACTCATAGTGTCCATCATGTGTCTTAAAGGCAGTTTTAGGGATATCCTCCTCCTTCATACGAATCTGGTGGTAACCAGATCTTAAATCCAACTTAGAGAAGATGGTGGAACCAGTAAACTCATCCACTACTGGTATGGGAAACCTATCCTTTATTGTAGCCTGATTCAAAACCCTATAGTCAATGCACATCCTCTAAGAGCCATCTACCTTCCTCACCAATAATATTGGAGAAGAGAATGGGCTTTGACTAGGGCTAGTTGAACCAACTTCCAACAAATCAGTGAAGATAGAACAATTTCAATTTTTTGGAAGTGAGGATACCTATAAGACCTTTGACAGATTAGGGTAGTCCCCTCCTTCAAAAGAATTTGGTGTTCATGACCTCTACAAGGAGGCGAACCAAAGGGTGTATCAAATACTGAGGCAAACTCAATCAGCAACTTCTCAATCAAGGGATCACATTGTTGCTAGGATGAAGAAGTTCCTGAACCTAATTACACAATTTGCAGAAGAATACCCTTCCTGATAGGCTTTCTAAAGAAATGATCACCCTATTGAAGAGTTAAATCAGTAGGAAGCATACTAAACAATCTAATAGTGGTACCAAGATGTAGAAATTGCATTGACATAGCTAGGAAATCCCATTGAATCAAACCCAAGGTCCTAAGCTATTGAGTGCCTAAGACCAACTCACAATCCCCTAAGGGCAAAGCATTCAAGTCCACTGAAAGGATATAACCTTGTATAACAACTTTAACATCTGAAAAAACCCCCTTGGTCTTAATTGTTGCTCCATTAGCTACCTTAACCTCAAATGAAACAGTAGGGTCTAAAGATAGTTATAATTTGGAAAGTATGGTAGCATCTAGGAAATTATGAGTGCTGTCAGTGTCAATTAAAATGACAACCCAGTGACTATCAATTTTACCATTAATTCTCATCGTACTAGGTGAAGGGCTTCCTAAGAGAGCATAAAGTGTAATTTATGCTTCAACCATTTTTAGGTTTAGACTCAATAGAGTTAGAATAGAGCATATCAGATTTAGGAGACAAGGGCATATTAGTATCATTAAGTTCTATCAAATGCACATTAGAACTGGGTCCTTGAAATGGATAAAGGCCTTCTAACAAGAAAAGTTTAGCAAACTTATAGTTATGCCTAGGTTGAAATTTCTCATCATAATTAAAGTCTTTTCTTCCTTCTCTCCTCCATCTGTGCTGGTGACAGTCTTTGCAAGGGCAGCTTAAACTTGAAGTCTAACTTGACATCAGGCCTTGGTCCAAGAATTGAAGGCTTAGATAATTCTAGTGAATAAGGTCTTTGAATCTTCTTGCTACTCATCAAATACTCTTCTTGAATTTTAGCCAAACCAAAGGCCTCATTGAGATTCTTTGGATTAAGCATTTTCATAGGCAACTTGACTTCATCTTTAAGGCCACTGAAAAAGCAACTCAGTTTATGGTTCTCTAACAAATCCCTAATTCTGATAGAGAGAGCTTCAAATTGCCCCTTGTAGTTTACCACATTACTTGCTTGTCGCAACCTTGTCAATGCCTCCATTGGATCCTCATAGGCAAAAGAACCAAATCTTGCTAACAATGCCCCCACAAAGCTCTCCCAAGCCAAGAACACACCAGTTGCTTCACAATCTTGGAACCAAACTAAACCATCACCATTAATATGGAAAGAAGCCATCAGAAGCCTCTCATTAAGTGAGGTTTGATAAAAATTAAAGTATTAATTAGCTTGTACACCCAGGTTGCAGGGTCATCTCCTTTGAATTGAGGAAACTCAAGCCTCACACTCTTCACCAAACTTGGTATTGGCAAAGTAACAGCTTGAGACATTGGGGTCTTTGGGGATGGTGGTTACTCTCTCTTCTCTTCATCTTCAGTTAGCTTTTGCAAAGCAAGGCTAATGACATTCAATTGCTGGGTATTGGCATTCAATTTTCTTGGAGAGAGAGAGAGAGAGAGAGAGAGAGAGAGAGAGAATATATATACGAGGAGAGAAGATACAATAAAAATGAGTTTTTTTTAAAATTTATTTTTACAACATGCTACAGTACCCTTCTACTAGTAGAATGGTATTGTAGCATGTTGTAAAAATAGTTTGGTTTTGACACATCTAATGAGGGGGTTTTTTTTTTTTTTTGGGTGTGTTTCCTATGACAAATGCTTAAAATTTAGCATTTGGAATTGCTTATGCCAATGCTCTATGACAATGAATGCAATAATGTTTTGAAAAGAAATGTGAATTATATGCAAAATACATTGGAATTGAGAGTGGATTCATGTAGCGAGGTTGTTTTATACTTAATATGAAGTTTTATATATATTTTTTTGTTGCAAAATTGAATTTAGATTATGCTTTCAGATAGGTAATAGACTTACTAATGTTAGACTCCTTTGCATAGTTTTTCCATTGTATCGTCAAGCAAAATAAATATATGTTATTTTTATTTACATGGCTTGGAGACTTGTGATGTAGAACATACAATCATAAATTTATGAGTAACTAAGTATTATTTTACACTATTAGATCTTGATAATGATGACAATAATAAAAATAACAATAAATGGAAAAATAAACAGAACATACACATAAACATAATATTAACACTAATACAATAACACTTGTTGATTGTGAGTTTGCTTCAAGCAATTCCCCCAAGACTCCATACATTAGCTACTAGGTTAATCTACACCATGCATTAAAATAGCAATAACATGTTAATAGGTACATCTTAAGCACTATAAGCTAGGTTTATTTTTAAAATTTTTTTATATATAATTTTTGTTGTAAACTTTCCTAAATTTTCATATTCATGATCGATCTTCAGAATTCCAATTAAAACCCTAAGATTAGGCTTAGAGCTATTTCTTTTACTAAAAGCACTTAAGTGAGTATATTGATTCAATTAGAGAAAGAATGCTTTATATGTGCAAATTATATTAAATACCTCGAGTTATAGACACTCTTATTTATACCTTATCATGCTTCTAGTGAACTTTCGCGTTCAATAATTTTGTAAAATAATCTTCATTAGCTCAAATACTCTACATTTTTTTCCTATATAAAATAGCAACTGTATAATATTTATTCAAATTATAGTACTATAGAAAATGACACAAGGGATTTGACAACTTAACTACACATTGACAAGAAGATAATCTACTACTTCGAATTCTTGCTGACAAGCAAAGAATCTTAAAGTAAAATTCCCGCGAGAATCGATCCTATAATGTTTAAAAACAATGTCAAGTTTAGCATTTTGTATATGTCTTCATCATTTTGAAATTAAGAGTTATCTAAAAAGTCTAAGGTTTTAAAATTCAAAAATTATCTATTAAACCAGCCAAAGCTGCCATAAGTATTATCATGATACTGACATGCATGTTTGTGGTATATACAAAATTGTCTTTGTAAAGAAAAATGTAAATAATTATGTCTATTCCTTGTGTCTTGGTTTTTGGAATTTGTTATATTGGTTTTTAGATTGAACAATTTTTATTATGTCGGTTGTTGGAATTTGTTCCTTATTAATGGTTTAGATTCTTCTTGCGTCTTGGTTTTGATTGCTTAAATTGCATATCTTTTCTTATGTAAATCATTTTAATTGAAATTTGTCTTTCTTATGCAGCAACTTCAACATTTTTAACGATTATTATATTATGTTATGTTGGTTTGTGTTTGTATGTGTATATATATATATATATATATATATATATATATATATATATATATATATATATATATATATAAACATATGTATTCGACATACACATAAACATATATGTATGATCTGCAAAATTCATTGAAATGGAGATAAGGGTGGCTAAGATTGTGAGTTGGTGTGATTTTTTAAGTAAATCACATCCATATAATGGTTAATGATTTAATGGTTCAAAAAGGTTAAGTGAAAGTGTACCTTTCAACAGAAAATATTGAACACTTCAACACTAAGGTTTCTTGGAAATGTGAAGTGCTAGAATTTTATTTGAAAATTGAAATTATATGTATGAAGGTTAATCTCTGTCGCCGAATCACAATTGGTAAAAGACAAATGAGACACACCTATAAATAAAACAGGTACTAGAAACTTCACATGAGAAGGGGGAAAAAAAATCATAACTGATTGTCTCTTGATAATATTACTATATAGATCGCTGACCACTACAACTCTACAACTAAACATAATTAAAGGGTTCACAAACTCAAAATAACCCAAATGCTGATTGGCACTATGATTTGAAAAAAAAAAAAAAAAAATTATACTAGCTTAAATTGTTCTAGCTTGTCATTCTACATTTCTACTATTAAAAAAGCCATAAAAGGTCATAATATTTTGGAACTAAAGTCGCTCTTAGACCAAGATCTTCAATGGCTTTCTTCCGATGCTTGTAACCACGTGATCAAGTTAATTTGCAATTATCTGCAAAACACATCTAGAGTAGGAAATCAGAAAGAAATCAACCAAGTTTTAACTATATAACAACGACAACAAAGCCTTAATACTAAAATGTTACCACCAAAAAAAAAAAAAATGTTGGGTTGACTGTAGATCCTCCACAGTCTAACTAGAATTGGCCATCTGTAGTCTTTTATTTTATTCTATCCTATCCAACAAACTTTTAACTGTGTGTGTGCATTTTCTTAAATTTTTAATTTTTAGTTCACTTTGTAGCTATTTATTCTGTAGAAAAATAGTGTAATCTTGTGTATGATTAAACTTAGAAGCTCAGAAAGCCATTTCTATAAGAGTCCAAGCGTAGTCACCTTTTCAACCCAAAAAAGAAAAGAAAGTATTAACGTTCTTAAGTTCATATCATGTACACTGTCCACCATTGCAAAGTTTGGGACATCAGATGCACAAATATTAAAGCTTAATTAATCACTAAATTTCAATTCCATTCACCTAGCTCTTGCAGCTCTCTCCCAGAAACCTAGGTAGTAGAAAACTTATCTTCCTTCAGGTATGATAATTCTTTTCCTCTCTTTGGGGTGGGGAAACAGTTCCCCCCCCTTATTTTCTACATTTTTAAGCCCTTATTCATGGATTCCATCGTTGAAGACAGGAGACAACTCTCTCTAATTGAGATAGGGGCATCCAGATTTGATCTAGACAAGACGAGAGGCAATAAGGAAGTTATAGTAGCCGTAAAGTTCCTAATAAAGAGAGCCCTCAATATTGATGCTATAGCTAGAACTTTCAGACCTTTGTGATGGACTCGGGTTTTCAAGTTCGTGACATTGGAAATTACACCATTCGATTAATCTTTGAATCAGATATGGATGCTGTGAGGGTACTACTACAAGAGCTTTGGACTTTGGATAAGCATTTGGTTTTCATGCAAAGTTTTGATGATGATTCCCTTATCCGTAGCATGAAGTTCAGCAGTGCATCTTTCCGGGTTCAAATCCATGGTTTACTGATGAAGCAAATGAACATTAAAATAGCGGAAGATCTAGGTAATACACTAGGATGTACTATGTAGTAATCCAATTCCAAGATAAGTCTGAGCTCATGGGAGGTAATTTTATATGGGTTCGAGTGCAAATAGATACCTCCAAACCTTTATGCAGAGGTCGAAAGGTGCATTTAGGAGATAGAAGAGAAGGTTGGGTGTCTTTCGAATATGAAAAGCTCCAATTGAGCAAGTTTTACATAATTGGGATTCTTGAAATCCTTTCCAATCGGAAGCTGATAACTCAAATGCCTGCAACCACACGATCAAGTTGATTTGCAATCTGCAAAAAACGTATAGCGTTGAAAATCAGAAAGAAACCATCCAACTTTTACACCAACAACAAAGCCTTAATCCGAATATGTTGGCCACCGCTATGATCCTCAACAAACAAATCAGAGTTAGCCTCATGTATTATTTTTTTACCATTCTATCCTATCCAAACTAACTTTTAACTATGTGTGTGTTTAGTGTTTTCTGAAATTTTTCATTTTTGGTTCAATTTTTACCTTTTCATTCTATTGAAAGATGGTGTCATCTTGTGTATGCTTCAAATGAGAATCTCAGAAAGCCATCTTTAGCTGAGTCCAAACATAGACCCCTTTCCAACAAAAAAAGAAGAAGAAATTACTGTTCTCATCATCTACACTCTACAATTGCAAGGTTTGGGACACCAGCTGCACAAATATTAAACCATGACTTAATTAACAATTAAGTTCCACTGGCTCTCTTCAACCAAAACGACATCCTTTATAGCCGGTTTGGATGTTTAAAAAATGAGGGAGAGTAGAGTAGAGGGAGAGAGAGTAATTTAAATCTCTTATTTGGAAGTTTTTTAAGGAAGGAGGGGGAGGGATTTGGAAGGGTTTGAGGGGGGTTTCAACTACCTTCAACTCCTCATTTTTAATTCCCCCAAATTGGAGAGATTTGGAGGGAGAGTAGAGTAGATAAATTATTGACCAAATGAATTCTCCAATTTACCCTTTTTAAATTAACAAAATTACAAACCAATTAATCATTGACCAATGTTGCAATTTATTTTCAAATATGGGTAAATTTGTCTATTTAATCATTTCCTCTCCTCTCCATCCCAATTTTAAAAACATCCAAACAAGGGGAAGGGCTAATTACTCCCTTCCCCCTTACTAATTTTAAAAACATCCAAACAAGGTGGAGGGTAATCATTTCACTCTACTCTCCTCTCTCTCTAAACTTCCAAACAGGCCACTATTCAGAATGATCAGCATACCCAAAAGAGTCTTAACCTTATTGCTCTGTAAATTCCGAATAAAATGCCACTCTACTGGAACCTGAAATCACCCATCAATTACCAAAATTAACATCTTTCAACAAAACCCACCAAAAAAAAAAAAAAAAAGACAAAGCAATTCACAACTTTCACCATATGGGACTTTTGAAAAAGCACGAAAAAAAAAGGTACAAAAAATAAAAGACTAATTCATTGGTGGGTCAAAACTAAGCGATTAATTCATTCATTCCCATTCACATAACAGAAAATTGTATATAATAAGAGAGAGAAATGAAAAGAAAAGATACCTGAGGAGCTTTATCGAGTAGCTCTTGAAAGTAGTTTTCGCCGTCACCAACGTTATAGAGTTGGTAGATGAGAGAGACAGGTTTGGTCTTGCTAACAGCCACGGCTCGAACCTGGTGGGGCCCTTGGTGGCCGGACCTCTTGGCGGCTTGTTGGACACGTTGGATTATTGACTGGAAAGCTGCTGTTGCCGCACAGGCGATGGTGGCCGAGGTTGTGGCCACATAAGACTCACTCTTTTCGGACGGAGTAATGCTATGGACACAGAAAATGACAGAATTTTGTGACACTACTCTCTACGTGACTAGTTGTAAGTGGTAGAGATGCGATGATGAATCATGTAGGAACACACTTTTACTACTCATATCTTACCACAAAGTTATGGCCTTTTATGTGTTCATAATATTACTCAAATAATAACTACAAAAGGAGAAAATGAGTGGGGGAATAAAAAGAATATATATTTTAATTTTCTTTTAGGACAAAGATCTTTAAAACTCTCTCTAAATTATTTATTTATTTATTTATTGGAAATCAACTATTAGATTCCATCTTATTGTATTCCCATGTTGGAAAATTTTAAAAAGATAAAAAATCAATGGCTATAGTATCTATTAAATTGTTTAAATTTCAAGTTTTTATAAGCTTAAATTATGCATAAAAATAAGTTTATAGATCATATACTAATTAAAATCGGGATTAAATGAAAAATCTAATAAACATGTTGAGAACAAATATGTAATCCAATTATTAGACTTTCAACATATATAGCCATATTACCTTTGTCTTTTACACACACACACACACACACACATATATATATATTTTGGAAGTCGAATCAAAAGAATTTATACATTTTGGTTGGCATTTTTTCTTAATAATACTATTTTGAGAATATTGTCTTTTTTTGAAACTCTTTAGTTAAGATGATGACGTTGTTCAAGTGGAACTTGTTTTTTAATGTTAACATAGCTAATATGATGCGGCGTATGGTCAAAGCGAAACTTGCCTCCTAAAAGAGAAAAGTTCAACTTCAGAATTTAGAATTTGAACATATTAGCTAGACTTATGATAAAATTATGGGATAAAGTTTATGATAAAATTATGGGATAAAGTTGATGATAAAATTATGGGATAAAGTTGGTTCCAAGTTGGTTAATCTATGGAAATGCATGTGTTAGCCTAACTTTGAATCAACCTCAATTACGACTATCTACAGGTTAGTCTGGGTCAGTTTGAGGTCAAACTGCCATTTGACCTGATCATGTCCAGTTTGGGATCATATGAATTTTTTTTTTTCAATTATATCTAGATTTTGAATCTTTAATTGGGTTTATTTTTTCTTGTTTATCAACTTGTTAAGCTAAATCTTCAGAAAGATTTGTAAATTGCATGATTCTTAGATGGGAAAAATGCTCATACACCTCCTGAACTTTTAATACTGGCCAGAACACCCCCTGAACTTTTTTATTGGTTAATTTAGTTCTTAAACTATATACAACTGTCAATGAGTACCTCTATCAGTTTGGTGTTAAAATACTAACAATTAACTCACGTGAGATTTAAAATATTAACAAATTACTGTCTAGATGAAGTCAAATAAAATGAACAATTATGCAAAAGTTTGACTTTACCTCAAATTTTTTAAAATGAACAATAATAAATTATATATTATAATTTTTAAAATGATAAGATATATATAATATCTAGCAATTCACGTTCAACACTTCAACCCCATATTTCAATAGCTGTCCAGCACTAATATCCATTTATATTTAGAGTTAAAGCCAGGACCCCTTTGGCTTCAATACAATCCAAACCTAAATCTCAAAAACCTAGTCAAGCTCTACCTCCACATCGGCGAAAACACCCCAATAGCCAAATGGGTTCTCTCCAATAAACTCACTTCTTACTCTTTCATCAAGCCCTCTCAGATTGAAGAACAAGGGGATAATGATGACGATGAATTAGAAGAAGAAGAGAAAGAAGGTGAAGATTCTTAGGGTTTTGAATGTTTAAGTCCAAGATTAGAGTCAGGTTACTCTAGAGATTCAATTGAAGACTTCTTTTACGAGTTTTTAAATCTCACGTGTCTCTCATGTTAACCATTAGTTTTTTAACACCAAATTAATGGACATATTGATTTGGTAGTTGTGTCTAGTTTAGGGATTAAATTGGCCAATAAAAAAGTTTAGGGGTGTCTTGGCCAGTATTTGATAATTTAAAGGGTGTATAGATATTTTTCCCTTGTTAGATTGTAGAAACATTGTGTCATGTAGTCATTGGCAACAAGTTGAAGGAGTTGGGGTGATTGAGGCCTAGAAAATCCAGGCAAGTGGAAAGAAAATTTCAATATATGTGATGTTTGTAAGCGTTGGTATTAGGTGGTTTTGATTTTTGGTTGGTTTTTTTTTTCTTTGTGATTCTTTTGGATTTCTTTGTAGTGATAGATTTACCGTATCAACTAAAGAAAAAGATCCTACAATGGTACTTGTCTTTGTGAGTTAATGACTTAAGGGGGGCGTTTTGTTTGTTGTCATGTGTTCTTGATATGATGCACATTATGACTATGTGACTGATAGGACTGTCGAATTCAACTTCCCTAGACGAGATTAGCATTGTCGACGAGGTCATTCCTAGAGACGAATCCATCAAATGTCTAAGTCATTGACAAAAATACCCAAACTATTTAATACGGGCAATAATGTCTCGGACAGTTACAAAAACAGCTGTACAGATTGTTGAATGCCTATTGAAGTCCACATTACAAAGCCTGAGGCGTTACCAAGGGATGCATTAAAGCCACAATAACTACTACAATGGCTAGGGGTTGTAAAAGCATATATAAGGTCCTCACCATCGCCTGCACAAGGTACATAGACACTAAGAAATACTACTTGCTTTTTTACTATATTGCTGGATTCTTTCCCTATACTAACTTTGGCATCGGAGGCGGTGTGGCAGACACCACAGCAGTGACCACGATAGGGGAACAACTCATCAATTCTACCTCTATGGAAGCTAGGGTTCGACCTTATCTGGACGCATCCACTGTGACTGATGAGTTTGTGCTTCATCAGTTTGTCGCCGTCTGTGGGGACGACATCTTCGCACTCATATTCGAAAACGTGGTTTCTACCAACTTCAATATTCAGATGGAGTCCAACCAGGATACAACGACTTTAGCTCAGCAAGTCCAAGCTCTTGCAGCCACCGTTGAAGAGCTCACCAGGTAGAATCAGGAGATGAGGGTACGACTTCAACAGGAAGAGAACCGGTCCAAAGTTGGTCAGGAAGATGAAGGAGATAGCCATGGAAGAAGTGACCGTCGAAGGCTCACTACTCCAAATGAACAAAACTCTGATCTCCTTCGAGAAATGAGGAAGGAAATAGACGAGCTAAGGAATGCCGTCAAAGAAAAGATGGATCGGAGCTTGGATAGGATGGTCATAGCAACGGACTCTCCTTTCACTACGGCGGTCTTGGAACGCCTGGTGCTGTCAAAATTTCGATTGCCCCAACTTGAACTGTTTGACGGACTTAAGGACCCTCAGGATCACCTTAACACCTTCAAGATGACATTAGGCCTTCAACAGCCCCCTAATGAAATATTGTTTCATTCCTTCCCTACTATTCTTAAAGGAGATGCAAGGGAATGGTTCACGAGATTGCCAACTTCGTCTATCGACAACTTTGAACAGCTGAGCAACGCCTTTCTGCACCACTTCGTTAGAGGACAGTGCCCTAAAAGGCCCGCGGACTACCTACTCACTATTAGGCAAGGGGAGAAAGAGACCTTGTGGTCGTATGTAAAGCGATTTACTTGAGAAACCCTAGAGGTAGACGACGCCGACAACAAGGTACAGTTGATGACTTTTAAGGCAGGGCTGAAGTCTAGAGAATTTGTGGTTTCTCTTGTAAAGAATCCACCTAAGACAATGGTGGAGATGCTCTTTAAGGTGCAAAAGTATATGATCTATAGTCTACGAAGAAAAGACAGGAAAAGAGGGAAGGAAGGAAGACGATTGTAGGGGACAAAAAAGGGAACGTCCAAGTCGTCGAAACAGTGACGGAGATAAACGGAAGGCTGAAAAAGCTCCTCAAACGGTAAAGTACACCCCTCTAATTATGCCTGTTGATAAAATTTTGACGCAAATTAAGGATGAACACTACCTCAAGTGGCCAAGGCCATTATATTCATCCCCTAATGTCCGAGACAAGAAGAAGTGCTGCCGATTTCACAAGGATCATGGTCATTACACAGAAGACTGCCGAGATCTAAAAGAGTAGATAGAGGAGCTGATACGGAAAGGAAAATTGCAAAAGTATGTGAAGAAAGGGGAATCGAGCAGGTTTAGGAATGATAACAAAAACCAACGTGAATCCTCCCCTATAGACGAAGATACTGCATCCCAACCTCCACAAAATGTGATTGGAGAGATAAAGACGACTGTAGGGGGACCATTCGTAGGAGGATCATTCAAATCCCTCAGGAGAGTATATCAGAGGCAGGTGAACAACGTCTACATGATACCCCCGTTCAAGCAAAGACGAACGCACCAAGACATGTCCTTCAACGAGGAAGACGCAAGGGGAGTGAAGCAGCCTTATAACGATCCCTTAGTCATCATGCTCATGATAGAAGAATTCAACACCAAAAGGGTCCTTGTGGACAATGGTAGCTCCACAGACATCATCTACCTTCCCGCCTTTCAGTAGCCAAAATTAGATCCGGGAAGCCTGCGTCCTTTTGACTCCCCTTTCTTCAGTTTCAGTGGAGACAGAGTATATCCCAAAGGTATAGTCACAATGACGGTAACGGTGTGCACCTACCCAAGGCAGTTGACCTACCAGTTAGACTTCTTGGTGGTCGACTGCCCATCGTTTTACAATGTGATCGTTGCGAGGCCCACACTTAATCGATGGAAGTCGGCCACGTCCACCTACTGCCTAAAAGTAAAATTCCTAACTGGAGACGGTGTTGGCGAGGTGAAACGAGATCAGGTCCTAGCCAAGGAATGCTACCAGGCCGTGTTGGCAGCAAAGGAGAACCATACGTGGACGATCGAGGAAAAAGAAGAAGATAAAGTGGGAGCATTGGAAACAGTGGAACTGGTCGAGGGAGAAGTAACTAAGACGACCAGAATAGGGACGACCCTAAGTCCCGAGATGAGGACAAAGCTCGTTCAATTCCTCAAAGACAACTTGGATGTTTTCTCATGGAGTCACGAGGACATGCCCGTTATATCCCCGAGAGTCATCCAGTATAAGCTGAATGTGGATCCTGAGAAAAAGCCTATCTAGCAAAAATGACTAGTCTTCACCCCTAAACGAAACAAGGTAATCATAGATGAGGTCAATAAACTGTTGCTAGCAGGCTTTATTTGGGAGGTCTACTATCCCGATTGGCTCGCCAACGTCGTACTGGTGAAGAAAGCAAATGAAAAATGGAGAATGTGCGTGGATTTCACGAACTTGAACAAAGCTTACCCAATGGACAGTTTTACATTGCCGAGAATAGACCAGCTAGTGGACTCTACAACGGGGCATAAGTTATTGACGTTCATGGACGCCTTTTTGGGGTACAACCAAATAAGAATGACTGATGAAGATTAGGAAAAAACTGCTTTTGTCACAAGTCAAGGGCTGTATTGCTACAAGGTGATGCCTTTTGGGCTAAAGAATGCAGGAGCAACTTATCAGAGGTTAGTAAACAAGATGTTCAGTAAGTAGATTGGCAGGAACATGGAGGTGTATGTGAATGATATGCTCGTCAAGAATAAAGAAGAACTGGCGCATCTGGACGACCTGAAGGAGACATTTGCCACCCTCAGAGAATACCAGATGAAGTTAAATCCCAACAAATGCGCCTTTGGTGTAGCCTCAGGGAAATTCCTGGGATTCATGGTGTACCAAAAAGGAATAAAAGCAAACCCAGAGAAAGTATAGGCCGTACTCCACATGACATTACTTAAGACTGTTAAGGAAGTCCAAAAGCTCATGGGAAGGATTGCGGCTCTTAATAGATTCGTCTTCAAAGCAATGGACATATGTTTACCTTTCTTCAAGACGCTGAAGCAAGCATTCGCTTGGACAGACGAATGCAAAGCCGCATTTCAGGAACTTAAACGTTACTTGAGCAATCCACCCCTCTTGGGTCCATACAAAAAAGGTGAAGACTTATATTTATATCTAGCAGTATCAGCCGCGGCCATAAGTGCAGCCTTGATTCGAGAAGAGGGCAAGATGCAGCTTTCGGTCTATTATGTCAGTTAAGCCTTCCAGGGTGCTGAGGCCAAGTACCCGAAGATCAAGAAGATCGCATTCGTATTGAAAGTAGCCTCGTGCAAATTGCGACCGTAATTTCAGGTGAACCCCATCTTATTAATGACGGACCAACCTATCAAGAAGTCCATAGACAAGCCTGAAGCAGTAGGGAGTTCAACTGAAATTCTCGGCAACTAATAACGAGGCAGAATACGAAGCGATACTGATGGGGTTGAGGCTTGGAAAAGCACTTGGGGCTAAGAACCTACTAGTCTAGAGTGATTCGAAATTTGTGATCGGGCAAATCAAGGAAGACTATGAAGAAAAGGAGGAAAGAATGCAAAAGTACCTCAGGCTGACGAAGCATTTAATTCAAGAATTTGATAAAGTTGAGTTCGTACAGATCCCCAGAAGCCAGAACGTCCTTGCGGACGAAGTCATAAAGATGGCATCATCGGAAGAAGGAGCGGCAAGTACAGACTTGATGCTAGAAACCCAAAAACGTCCCAGCATTGAGGAGATCCATACATTTGCAATCCAGAGTGCAGGTAGCTGGATGACACCAATCATATCCTTTCTCCAGGATTGATGCCTCCCTAAAGACATTGTGGAGGCCAGGAAGGTCAGAAAAAGAGCAGCCAGGTTCACGATCCTGAACGACACACTATACAAGAGAGGTTTTTCCCTGCCTTACTAGAAGTGCGTGGACGAAGAAAAGGCAAATTGTATTTTAGAGGAGATCCATGAAGGAATTTTTGGAGACCATATAGGCCTCAAGTCACTGGTATGTAAAGTTATTAGAATAGATTATTTCTGGCCTACAATGCAGGTAGATGCAAGGGAGCTCATCAAGAGGTGCGACAAATGTCAAAGGATTGAGAACGTCCAACGCCTTCCAGCAGAGAAGTTGACAACAATATCTTCCCCCTGGCCTTTCGTACAATGGGGGATTGACATTGTCGGCCCATTGCCCCAAGGTAAAGGACAGGTGAAATTTCTGCTAGTCGCCATTGACTATTTTACAAAATAGGTTGAAGTAGAAGCACTAGCAACCATCCCTGAGGCCAGAATCTAGGTTTTGTCTGGAAAAACATTATTTGTAGGTTCGGGATTCCACAGACGATCATATCAGATAATGGACGGCAGTTCTATAGTCAGAGCTTCAGGGACTTCTGTTTAGGTTTAGGGATTAAGAACCAGTTCTCATCCCTGGGACATCCACAGGCAAATGGACAGACAGAGGTGACGAATCAGACATTACTCAAGATTATCAAGGCCAAGTTGGATGACGCGAAGGGTGTCTGGCTTGAAGAGTTGCCTAATGTATTGTGGGCTTACAGGACTATAGTAAGAACCCCAACAAGAGAAACCCCTTTCAGGCTCACCTATGGCATGGAGGCAGTTATCCCGGTCGAGGTGGGAATAACCAGCATGAGGCAAGAAATGTTCCACGAGGAGAGTAATGATGAACAGATACGAGTTAACCTAGATTGTCTAGATAAAGTAAGAGAAAAAGCCTCTGAGAAGATGACGAAGTACCAACAGAAGATGACCGAATACTACAACAAGAGAGTAAAGCTCAGACGACTTGACATAGGAGACCTTGTCTTATGTAAGGTCACCCCAGCAACCAGAGACTCCACCCAAGGAAAGCTCGGCCCCACATGAGAAGGTCCTTACCGGGTCGTCCATTATTCCAAGCAAGGCAGCTACCATCTGGAGACCCTAGATGGACAAAGACTCCCACGACCCTGGAACATCAAGCACTTGAAGAAATACCACCAATAGATGTAACATACAATTGTATTATTCATTCTCGAAAGCAATAAAGAAGAATTATTCAGCCAAATGTTCTAATGAGTGCAGGTTTTAAAGTGCAGAAAAGAAAATGGCTATGTAATAAGATTCCACATAGACGGATGTAAATTACTAACAAAGCCAAGAGATTGACAAGATCCCTAAAAGGGTGTAAGTCACAACAAGCCTAAAAAAAGGGCTAAGTAATAAGATTCCGCATAGACAGATGTAAATTACTGACGAAGCCAAGAAATTGACAAGATCCCTAAAAGGGTGTAAGTCACAACAAGCCTCAAAAAAGGCTAAGTAATAAGATTCCACATAGACGGATATAAATTACTGATGAAGCCAAGAGATTGACAAGATCCCTAAAAGGTTTTAAGTCACAACAAACCTCAAAAAATGGCTAAGTAATAAGATTTCGCATAGACGGATGTAAATGACTGGCGAATCCAAGAGATTGACAAGTAATAAGAAAGCATGTTCAACAGAAAGCATCTTTGAAAAAGACTCGGGCTAAACCTGAATCCCCACACGAAAACAAATTGTTGACAAAGAAAGGAAATATCACAACTGAAAGTTCTCTGCTAAAGTATTGACGCCAAAAAGGAAAGCACAAACAAGTAAGTACACTATTATAAATTTAAACCTAAGCCCAAAAACAGTGGGCACCATTGTTTCTTCCTTTTCAATTATGACCCATAAACGCTGGGACGAAGATATTGTTCTTAAAATAAGCTTACGAAAAGCCCAAAAACATAAGGGGCACCCACAAAAAAGAAGAGAGAGATTGAAAAGAATTCTTCTAGTAAGTTCAGGAACTGAGCACGGTGTCATCTCCAGTCGGGGTACTTTTGGGAACATCACATCCTGGAGCCATGGACTGAGTAGCTTCATCAACCGCCATCTCTTTGTCCACCTCTTCCAAATCTAAGTTCTCCAAGGACACTCTGGTGGGATGCTTGATGAGGTACCTCCTCAAGAGCTCAAAGCCCTTGAAATAACAGCTGAAGAGAACAGTATTAAACTCGCCAGTTTGCTAGAAAGCCTCAACAACATCAGCAGCGATCATTTTGATCCTCTTCTTGGCACCCAAAAGTTACCCGTCCTTCGCCAGGGTCAGTTGACGCTCAGCCTAAGATCGTCACCCAAGGTCTTGACTTTCTCCTTTAAAGTAGTGGACTCATTCATAGACTCGATAAGGTTTTTCTTCAGTGTCAAATTCTCTGCCTCCAAAACCTCCATCCTAGATACCAGAGACACCACCTTGGCCTCTTGAGTAAGGTACTTAGAGGTTATATGAAGGCTCTCTCCTAGCACCTGAAAGGAAAATAGAAGCTATCAATGCGGCAAAAAAGAAGAGGAACGAAACTAAAAGTTGCATGAGCTCTTTACCTAAACAAGTTTATGGACATGACGAGTAGCAATCTCAATGAAAGGCACGCCGGAGAAGACTTTCAAGTCCTCAGTAGAAACGACCACGTGTGCCCTTTCCACCGCCAGCCTCTCATCATCCCAGACGGAAGACAAGCGAGAATCCATTTTCTCCTTCCCTCTATTAGGTAATCGCGGCCTTTTGAAACAGGAGTGAGGATATACTCGATCGAGGTGGCTGGAGATGTTGTCCTTATCGTTTCAGTGCCTGAAACGATAGGAGTGCCGAAGGCCGTTGGAGTGACGAAGGGGCACTTCCCAGTGACATGCACCGTCCTTCTTTGCCCTCATTTTTGCGTACAAATCTTTGTCAAACTTGGTTGTCATCTCTGCAATAAGGAAGACACTTATTTAAAAAAAAAAAAAAAAGATTGTGCAAGAATCAGCACTGACGAACTTGAAACTTACTCTTTTGCTTCTTTTTTTTTCTCAATGTCAAGGTTGCGCAAGACGAAGGCGGAAGGCTCTGGGCCAAAACAATAGAAGGAGAGAGTCCTCAGATCCACTAAGTCGTCCCACTTTTCAATCGTCTTCGCGTACGCGATCACTTTCTCCACCCGCTCCTTGGATCTACTCTTAAGCTTGGGTTGTCTCTTAAATGCACAAAAACAAGCAAAAAAAGAGTTTGCAACTACAAAAGTAAACACAGTAAAGCTTAAACAATGAGAGGAAACAATGACGCACCTAAAGTTAGGGTTCCCCACCGACGAAGTAACCTCGGAAGATCACCCCAAACCCCGCCAAAGGGAGTCTCAAAGTCGTCCCCAAACACAAAGAAAAACCTAGACTTCCAATACTTGAAAGACGAAGGCAAACCCTTGAGGACCCTAGTCCTTCTCTCCTAGGGCACCAATTCATAATACCCATATTCCTTAGACTCCTTCAAGCGGTACAGGTAGACGAGCTAGTCTACTTTAAGCATGCTTCTGTCCGTAGCAGCCAGCCATATCCCCATACAGCTGATCATTATCCTCCATGAATTGGGCATAAGTTGCCTATGAGTAATACCCAAACGGTCTAGTAACTCCATGATGAACGGGTGGAAAGGAAACCTCAACCCATAGATGAAGGCAGACTCATAAAAGCATACCTCCCCAGGAAAGAAATGACAAGCCCGATCCCCATCAGTGTGTAGACAAACCCTTACTCGATCTGGGAACTAGAATCTGTTCTTAAACCTACCCACGGTATCAGCGTCTAACCCACACACCTCCTCAAGGGCATGAAAGCCCTAACCTCTCAAAGTGTAGAGACGGCAGTGTCTTCCTCCGTCGGGTCATCGCTAGACGATAGCCTAGTCTCGAGTTCACTAGACCTAGCCTCACACATTATTTCTTGCTCTTTCACTAGACTCTCGAACCAATCAATCGATTGACGAAGCAAAGGCATCAGATCAGCCAAGGCAACGCTTAGGTTGTTGCCCTCAAAAACAAAATTCTCAAGGTATGGGAAAACTCCTAAAGACCCCCCTAAACGTGCAAAAAGGAAGAAATCGAAGGGCAAGATGTCTTGACCTCAGAGCCACTAACCATGGAAAAAACCAAAAGAACCAAGGAAAAAGGTAAAGTCCCATAATCCCAGAAACAAACGTGAAAGAAGAGGAAAAAGAGATCAGAAATTCAGTGCGATGTACCCCTATAAGAAAAAAGAATCAGGAAAGAAGATGGAAGACATACCTCAAAACGAAAAAATAGGAAGCTCTGCCATGCACCGGCCGGAGGAAAATCACAAAGGGAAAGCAGAGGAGAAAACACCCAGAGCACTAATTGGAAACTTGGGAAAGTGAAAAGAAAGCATGGGAAGAGGAAAAGTTTAAAAACCAAAGCCCAAAAAATTGAAATTCAGTGGGAAACGCAAGGGTCAGGAAATTGGAGCATTAACTCCACCAATCAAAGTAGGACACGTGACCACGACGTGTGTGGTGTAGCCACTATGCCATTAATGCGGAGCGAAATTCCAAGAGTCATATACAGTTAGAGGACCTTTCAAATTCTATTGCCGTCACTAGCACTTCATGACGACTACAGAATCCAGGGGGCAGCTGATAGGACTGACAAATTCAACTTCCCTAGACGAGATCAGCATTGTCGACGAGGTCATTCCCGAAGACGAACCCATCAAATGTCTAACTCATTGACAAAAATACCAAAACTATTTAATACGGGCAATAATGTCTCAGACAGTTACAAAAACAGTTGTACAGACCGTTGAACGCCTATTGAAATCCACATTACAAAGCCTAAGGCGTTACCAAGGGAGGCATTAAAGCCACAATAACTACTACAATGGCTAGGGATTGTAAAAGCATATATAAGGTCCTCACCATCGCTCGGACAAGGTACATAGACACTAAGAATTACTACTTGCTTTTTTACTATATTGCTTGATTCTTTCCCTATACTAATTTTGGCATTGGAGGCGGTGTGGCAGGCACCACACCGGTGACCACGATAGGGGAACAACTCATCGATTCTACCTCTATGGAAGCTAGGGTTCGACCTCATCTGGACGCATCCACTGTGACTGACGAGTTTGTGCTTTATTAGTAACATTGAAGGTTTTCTATATATAATGGCAAAGTAGCTAGTGCTAGGTTATTTTATTTTATTTTTATTTGGAGGGTTTTATCCATTGTAAATTTTGTAATGTCTTCCAATATATTTGTCTTGTTAATAAAACTAGTCGCTAACCCGAGCTACACACGAGAATTTATCTATTTGTGAGGTAAACTAAAATAATTTTATAAAATCTTAAATTGATTAAGAAACTGCACCATTGCATAATTTGCTCTTGTATAATTTCGATTTGTGTTACAAATTGATGAAGAAGTCATTGCTTGAACGTGCAATGTTGGGTTCTTTTCCACCTAGGTGTGATTATAGTGACACTCTACCTATTAGGTAGAACCCAGTCCACCAATAGTGACACTCGACCTATTAGTGAGCATGAGTTGAGAGTATGAAGTTATTTCCTAGGTGCTTTCCACTGCAGGATTCGAACATAGGACCTCACCTCCCAAACCCTTAAGAGTGAGCCCTTAACCGCTAGACTAACCACCCTTGGTGGTAAAATAATTGTGTTGGTATAAAATTTCAACAGGTTTGAAATTACAAAAAAAATTATTAAAATTCATGGTAAAATAACTGAGTTAGTATAAAATTTCAACAAGTCTAGAACTACAAAAAGGTTTATAAATAGATTCACAAATGACGACATGAAAATTTATTATATATAAGTAAAAAAAAATAAAGTCAATTATGAATTCAAATAAAACAGAAAAACTAATAAAAACTTACCGATTCAACTACTTTAAAAAAAAAAAAAACATGTTTTATTACATTCCTCATAAAATTTAGGCATGGATAGAGACAAGCAGGACAAAGGAGGCTGACCAATGTGAATAGGCAACTTTTGTCATGGCGGCTAGTGGAATCATTTTACTAAGTGGTGACGTTAAAGGGATCAACCTAGAAACAGAGGAAAATCTTGGGCTTCAAGTGATCGACTTCTTTCTAATCACAAAGATGCTATTTGTTTTGTTTGACCAGACCTATCTACTTTATAAAAAAGAAGAAAGAAAAAAGCCAAATAAATCTAGGCAGTTGCCTGGAAACTTCATTGTTATTAATTAACTTAACGATATTCTTTATTTCCATTGTTCATGACCTATAACATTGCGCCATCTTGGAATGTTTAAATAATTAATGATCTTATGCAAAATAATTAATGTTTAAATTTTTTTTGGAGACAAATAAGGATTCAAAAATGGGGGCCATTCTGCTTTCGAGGAAAATTCTGAATGAAAATCATTTAAAAAATGATAATTTTGATTTTTTTTTTTTCCGCATGAAAATGGTCATTTTCCTCTAGATTATATACTATTTACTAGCGAAGGAATATTATCGAAGCTACTTGGTAGCTTTTGCTTTCCTTGTCAATGTTATAATCACTAATCAGTGGGCACCAACTTGTTAAGTCTTTGCCTCCTATATCTACCCAATCTTCGGGTGCACTACTAGTTCATTTTACTCATAACGATTAACGGTTTATAAAAAAAAAAAAAAAGAGAAATATGAAATTAGAATCCACATATATACATAATCTATTTCTTTTATATGATCGACCTAATTAGCATAATCGGTGGCGATTCCAATCATATGCAGATTGGATAACTATATATGTTTGCATTTGTAACTGTGTATGTATAATGTGTATAAGAAGTACGAACTTTACATTATTACTATATATATATTTTGCAATTACAAATAAACATTTTTTTAGTAAGTTATTAAACAAAGATGATGATTGTTATAACTTTTAAGTTCTCATCTTCTTGATTGTTATACTCTCACGTTAAGAGAAACGACAATAAGGTTGCTCATAGTCTGGCTAGAAATGCATTATGCGTACCAAACTTCCAAGTATGGATGGAAGATGTCCCATCATATATTGTTTCGATTTTACAATCGGATGTAGCTGAATTATAATAATAAAATCAATCAATTTCCTTCTAAAAAAAAAAAAATCTCATCTTCTTATGCTCCTTTTTTTTTACCCCAAAAAAAAATTGGTATAAGTATATTAGTCCCTATGCTACCTTAAAAAAAGTAGTTTTTTTTTTTTATAATTAAAAAATAAATCACACAAATCAGATATAAAATATAAATGCTAGCATGCCATTTTCCTCTCTTTTTTTAATAAAAAAATAATATATATATATATATATATATATATATATATATATATATATATATATATATATATATATATATAACTGAAGCCTCTGAAACTTCAACAATGTTTCACGTCAGCACATATTTAAATAAAATTGTCATTTTATTTAAATAAAATTGTCATTTTATTTAAATAAAATTATTTTTATTTAGTCCTAACTTAAAAAGGAGTGAAATTCTATTTCTCTAACAAGTCTAACTTAAACTCAAACTCATCATTTTTTTAAACAAAATTATTTTTGTTTAATTCAAACTTAACAATGAGTGAAACTCTCTTTGAGAAGTTCAACTTAAGCTCAAACTCATCATTTAAAAAAAAAAAAAAATTGTTTAGTCCAAACTTAACAAAGAGTGAAACTCTATCTCTCAGATAAATCCAACTTAAACTCAAACTCATCATTTTTTTTAAACAAAATTATTTTTATTTAATCCAAACTTAATGAGGAGTGAAACTCTATCTCTTTAACAAGTCCAACTTAAACTCAAACTCAAACGTTGATAATTTTTCTTTAATATTTTTTAGTTTTTCAAAAATTTTAATATCTGAATTTTTGAGTTATTTTTTTGTAGTATCTAAATTGTCTGACAAATTTTACCCCTACCCATTTTTTAGCTCAAAAAAAAAAAAAAAAAAAAACTAGGTGACCAATACATGAAAATCTACCTTAATTAAATCTTAATATGCCGGTTGAGGCTTGACAATAGAAATTGGGAATTATTTTTTAATGTTAAATTACACTTTTGACATTTAAAAATTGACATTATTTTCATATTGATCCATTACCATATTATTGGATGGGGGGAGAGTAGAGGGAAAGAAGGTGAAAGGTTTAATGAACACTGTTTGGATATATTTTAACTTTTAAGGGAAGGGGTTTGGAGAGATTCTAAAATTTCTAACCCTTCATTTTTAATTTTTCAAATTGGAGAGAATTGGAAGAAAGTAGAGAGATTTTAGACCTAATTAAATATTTTGAATTATCTATTTTACTCTTTACCGCATTATCACAATTACAATATATACCCTTTAGTCTTTACAAATGGTAAAAATTTTCTCACTCTCAGTTTTCTCTCACCCTGGTTGTCTCTCACTCTTCTCTTTCACAACTGTCTCTCTCTCTCTCTCTCTCTCTCTCTAGGTAGTAGGTACACTAATTAAGTCTTGCTTTCTCTCTCTTGGGTTTTTTTTTAATACAAAATAGAATTTCTACTCTAGCCTAATCTAAGTGTATATGTGTGTGAAACTTCCTTCTGGAGACTTGAACCTCGGCCCTTGCCCTCCACACCCCACAAGCACTTATATTTGTGGAGTGACCAACGCACCAAGGGTGTGCGGTGGTCTCTCTTGGGTTTCTTGACTTGGAATTGAGTTAATTTGGATTCATAATTCCCACGTTGACTGAAACGTACATATTGTTAACCAATAGCCTTGAATTAAAGTGCTGATAAGAGTAGGACTCTATGTGCACGGTAAATTCAAAGCATCTTACAGGTTTTTCCTTTATTTTTTTAAAATTTTAAAATCAGAAAAAGAGTTTAATTAGATAACCAAAAATCCGCTCCAAAAAAAGGGATAACCACAAATGAAGCATAAGGAAATTACAAAATGCAATAAAGATGAACATAAGGGATCATCATCGATACCAATTGATAGACCTAACAATCTCCTCGTCCATAGGACATAGGAAGAGTTAGTGGACGAAGGTAACATTAGCCTTCGTCCAATATAATGTCCCTCAGACGAACAAGGCCGTTTACTACCAATCAATGGAGAAACGTAACATAATAGTAATAAATCTCCTTCCCATTGGAGAGACAAAGATCTTGTCACTAACACCTCACAGAGGCGTTACGAATATCACATTGAAACCACCATTAAAGCACCTCCAATGGCTAGGAAGAAGAAGCAAGTGTATATATACCAATACCCTAAAACCTGAAGAGGTACGGATTTTCTACATAATATATTCTCACATCTTGCTATCAGACCTTCTTTTCACTCTCTCTGCTATTTGACTTTATCATCGGAGGCTTTGTGGCAGACACCACACCGGTGACCCATATACCTTTCTTTATTTGTTCACTCCTGCAGGATTTTTGGCAATCTTGGACAACTCTCTCTCAGGACGATCATTCTGATTGACAATTTTAGAATCATCAGTTTGGCGCTATCTATGGGGATCACGCATTTTCGTATTTAGTTCCTGAAGCGTAATTCCATTCAACTTACAAAGTTTCAATGGAGTCCAACGTTCACCAAGATCCTGCAGCATTAGCCATGCAAATCCAGACACTCACAGCCAGCGTGGAGGAGCATACTAGACAAAACCAGGAAATGAGGTTGAGAATACTGCAAGAGGACAATCATTTTGAGACCAACTGGGACAATGACAGGGACAACCAAAGAAGGGACGATTGTCGATAATCAGCTATTCCAGAAGGAGCGAGCTCAGACCTTCTCTGAGAAATGGGAAAAGAGATGGATCAGTTGAGGAGTGCAATTAAGGAAAAAACTGATTGGAGCTTAGACCGAATGGTTAGGCAGACAGATTCACCCTTCACTATAGTAGTCCTGGAATACCTGGTACCCTCAAAGTTTTTTCTACCTCAGCTTGAGCCATTTGACGGACCGAAGGATCCCTTGGATCATCTCAACATCTTCAAGACGATTTTAGGTATCCAACAGCCCCCTGACGAGATACTATGTCGTTCTTTCCCTACCACTCTCAAAGGAGCAGCAAGGGAGTGGTTCACCAAGCTACCAACCTCCTCCATCGACAACTTCGAGTAGCTAGGCAATTCTTTCCTCCGTCACTTCATCGGCGGACAGCGACTAAAAAGGTAGGTAGACCTTTTGCTTACCATCAGGCAAGGAGAAAAAGAGACCCTGAAGTCATATGTAACGTGTTTCACTCGAGAAACTTTAGAGGTGGACGAAGCAAATGACAAAGTACAACTGATGACTTTCAAAGCTGATTGAAGTCCAGGGAGTTCGTGGTCTCTTTCGCAAAGAATTCTCCTAAGACGATGGTAGAAATGCTCTTGAAAGTGCAGAAGTACATGAATGTTGAGGACGCCCTGGCAGCAATAGAAGGGATACAGAAGCCCAAGGATAAGAGGAAAGCGAAGGAGGACAATCAAAGAGGACGACAAAAGGGAACAGACAGATTGTCTGGACACTGAAGGGAACAGACTGAGAGATGACAAAAACCCTCAGATGGTAAAGTTCACTCCTTTAATTATGCCTGTCGACCAAATTTTGGTGCAAATTAAAGATGAGCACTACCTCAAATGGCCTAGGCCGTTACACTCATCACCCAACGTACGTGACAAGAGAAAATACTACCATTTTCACAAGGATCACGGACATTACATAGAGAACTACAAAGACTTGAAGGAGCAGATAGAAGAGCTCATACGAAAAGGGAAGTTGTAGAAATTCTTAGAAAAAGGAGATTCTAGCAGATCCAGGGATGATAACAAAGGTCAACGTGAAGCTCCTCAGAGGGATGAAGACCATATACCCCTTCGTCCATAGAGTGCCATAGGGGAGATAAAGAAAATCACAAGAAGACTGTCTACAAGGGGATCGTTCAAGTCCCTCAGGAAATCATACCAAAGGCAAGTGAACAACGTTCATAGGATGCCACCTCTGAAGCAAAGGCAGACAAACTAGGATATTCTATTCTCGGAAGAAGATGCTAGAGGAGTAAAACAGCCTCATGTCGACTCGTTGGTTATTATGCTCATGATTCAGGGATTTAATACCAGGAGGATTTTGGTAGATAATGGGAGCTCGGCCAATATCATTTATCTCTCTGCCTTCCAACAATTAAAAGTAAATCCAAAAAACTTCACCCATTCGAATCCCCCCTCATCAATTTCAGTGGAGACAAGGTGTACCCGTAGGGAATAGTGATGTTAACAGTCACGACTGGCTCATAACTCCTCCAAGTAACCAATCGACACAACTTCCTGGTAGTGGACTCACCTTCATCCTACAATGTGATCATAGGAAGGCCTACCCTCAATTGTTGGAAAGCAGCCACCTCCACGTATTGCTTGAAGGTGAAGTTCCCAACAAAGCAGTGAATTGGTGAAATAAGAGGAGACCAGGTGATGGCGTGAGAATGCTACCAGGCAGTCTTGGCGTCCAAAGAAAACCACACATGGATAAAGGACCCCAGAAATTGCAGAAAAACTGAAGACGGTTGAGTTGGTTGACGGAGATCCCACAAAGACGACCCAAGTAGGGATAAGTCTGAACTTCTAGACGAAGAAAGAAATCATCAGCTTTTTGAAGGATAAGCTGGACGTATTTGCTTGGAGTCATGAAGATATGCCAGGCATACCAGCAGACATTATTCAACATTGCCTAATGTGGATCCTAAGAAAGAACTTGTCCAACAGTGAAGAAGAGTTTTCACTCCTGAGCGAAACAAAGTAGTCATGGACGAGGTAAACAAGCTGCTCGCTACTAACTTCATTAGGGAAGTCTACTATCTCAAGTGGTTGGCCAACGTCGTCATGGTCAAAAAGGCAAACGGGAAATGGAGAATGTGCGTCGCTTTCACAGATTTGAATAGCGCTTGCCCGAAGGACAGCTTCCCTCTACCCAAGATTGACCAGCTTATGGACTCGACGACCGGGCACAAGCTTCTTACCTTTATGGATGCCTTCTCCGAATACAACCAAATACAGATGGCTGAGGAGGATCAAGAGAAGACCGCCTTCATCATCTGCCAGGGGTTCTATTGCTACAAGGTCATGCCTTTCGGTTTGAAGAATGCGGCAACCACGTGCCAGAGACTGGTAAACTAAATGTTCTACAAGCAGATTGGGAGGAATGTAGAAGTATACGTGGACAACATGCTCGTCAAAAGCAAGGAAGAGGAGGATCATCTAGATGATCTTAAGGAGACGTTTAACATACTCAGGCAATCTAGTATAAAGCTAAACCTAGCCAAATGCGCCTTTGGGGTCTCCTTTAGAAAATCAGCTTTATGGTGTCACAGAGAGGAATAGAAGCAAATCTAGAAAAGGTGAGAGCCATCCTCAAGATGTCCTCCCCAAAGACGATCAAAGAAGTACAATTCCTCACTGGAAGGGTGGCAGCCCTCAACAGGTTCGTCTCCAAGGAAATAGACAAATGTCTTCCTTTCTTCAAGACCTTAAAGCAGGCTTTCGTCTAGACGAACGAGTGTGAAGTAGCATTCCAAGAGCTAAAGCGTTACTTGAGCAACCCCCCACTTCTAAGTCCTTCCAAAGAAGGAGAAGACCTGTTCCTGTACTTAGCTATGTCCACAACTATAGTCAACGCGACCTTGATTAGGGAAGAAAATAGGATACAGCGCCCGATGTATTACATCAGCCAGCCCTTCCAAGGAGCTGAAGCCTGATAATCATGAATTGAGAAGATCACCTTCGCCTTGATAGTGGCCTCCAGAAAGCTTTGCTTGTACTTTCAAGCTAGCCCGATCATAGTAATGATGAACCGGCCCATTAAGAAAGTAATAAACAAACCTGAGGTATATGGACGAATGATACAGTGGGCCATCAAGCTTAGTCAGTTCGATATTGAGTATCGATCCCGAATGGCCATAAAAGCCCAATCACTAGTAGACTTCATGGCCAAGTTCACCTCCCCCGAACACGAAGATAGCCAGGATGAATCAGATCTCTAGATGATACATACAGACAGGTTGTCCACTCAGAAGAAAGGGGGAGCAAGTGTCGTCATCACCTCCCCTGAAGGGGACACGTTGAAGTGTGGAGTTCAACTTAACTTCCCTATAACCAACAACGAAGTAGAAAGGCCATATTGACGGGGCTAAAGATTGCCCAAGCACTTGGAGCAAGGGTCGCCTCGCTAAAAAGCGATTCACAGCTTGTCATAGGGCAGGTCAACAGAGAATTCGAAGCAAAGGAATCAAGGATGCAGAGATATCTAAAGTTGACAAAACAATTAATTGGCAGGCTTGATAGGGTAAAATTTGCTTAAATCCCATGAGATTAAAATGCTGAAGTTGACAAAGTAGCTAGGAGTGTGGCATCAGATGACCAGATACATACGACTGATTAGAAGCTAGAGGAACAGAAGTCCCCCAACATTTTCAGAATTCTAAACATTTTTGGTGCCACTAGTACAAGTTGGACGAATCCCATCTTGTCCTACCTCAAGGATGGACGGTTAGCTCCTAATCTTGAAGAAGCCAAAAAGGTCAAGAAGCGAGTGGCCAGATTCATCGTGCTCAACGACGAACTATGCAAAAAGGGTTTCTCGCAACCTTACCTGAAATGCATTGAGAAAGAAGCCAAGTACATTTTTGAAGAAGTTCATGAAGGCATCTGTGACGACCACATAGGGAGCAAAGTCTCTTGTAAGGAAGATTATGAGAACGGGCTATTTTTGGTTGAAGATGCAACAAGACACTGTAGATTTCATCAAGAAATGTGACAGCTACTAAAGGTATGGGAACATCCAAAGAGTCCCAAGGGAAAAGATGACTGCCATCACTTCGCCCTGGCTGTTCACATAATTGGGAATTGACATCATAGGGCCCCTACCACAAGGAAAGAAGAAAGTAAAATTCTTACTCATCACTGTTGACTAATTAACGAAGTGGGTGGAGGCAAAGGCGCTTGCCACGATCATAGAAGCAAAGGTACAAAGTTTCGTATGGAGAAACATTATGTGCAGGTTCGGAATCCCACAAGCGATCATCTCGGATAATGGTCGTCAGTTCGACAGTCAAGGATTCAGATCGTTATGCTCAAGCCTCGGTATCAAGAACAAATACTCATCCCCAGGACAACCCCAAGCCAATGGGCAGACCGAAGTAACGAATCAAACATTGCTAAAAATCATCAAGGCTCGATTAGTGGGGGCAAAAGGAGCATGACTTGAGTAGTTACCAAGCGTTTTATGGGCCTACAAAACTACAGCAAGAACCCTAACAAGAGAGACACCCTTCAACCTGACATATGGCATAGAGACAGTCATCCTTATTGAAATAGGGCTTACCAGCCTCAGGAAGGAGTTCTTTGACGAACATAGCAACGACGACCAATTGAAGCTGAACCTGGATTGTTTGGACGAAGTCAGAGACCAAGCCTCTCAAAGAATGCTAAAAATCAGACATTGATAAAAATCATCAAGGCTCGATTAGTGGGGGCAAAAGGAGCATGACTTGAGTAGTTACCAAGCGTTTTATGGGCCTACAAAACTACAGCAAAAACCCTAACAAGAGAGACACCCTTCAACCTGACATATGGCATAGAGACAATCATCCCTGTTGAAATAGGACTTACCAGCCTCAGGAAGGAGTTCTTTGACGAACATAGCAACGACGACCAATTGAAGCTGAACCTGGATTGTTTGGACGAAGTCAGAGACCAAGCCTCTCAAAGAATGGCCAAGTACCAGCAGAAGATGGCCGAGTACTACAACCAAGGGGTAAAGCTTAAAAGGGTCAATATTGGAGACCTCGTCTTACGAAAAGTGACACTTGCAACAAGGATCCAACACAAGGCAAATTAGGGCCAACATGGGAAGGACCATATAAAATCATCCACTACTCTCAACGTGAAAGCTATCACCTAAAAGATCTGGATGGGAACAAGTTGCCTCATCCATGGAATGTTGAACATCTAAAAAGGTATTACAAGTAGGAGCTGTAGCCCGTTTGTAAGAAATCAATGATACCTAATGTCTTTTTCTAAGAAGATCAATAAACTCATTATCCAGTATTTAACACATTCTGCCTAACTTTTTTCCCTTATGTCTAAACTAAATCGGCAACAGGATACAAAAATTCCCCACCAAGTTAAATATGATAAGATTCCTCAAGAGGATGTAAATCCTTTTAACTAGAAAAGATGATAAGATTCCTTAAATGGATGTACATCATCTGCACCAAGTAAAGACAATAAGATTTCTTGAATGGATGTAAATCGTCCCCAACCAAGTTAAAATTATAAAATTTCTCAAGAGGATGTAAATCATTTTAACTAGAAAAGATGATAAGATTTCTTAAATGGATGTACATCGTCCACACCAAGTAAAGACGATAAGATTCCTTGAATGGATGTAAATCGTCCCCAACCAAGTTAAAATGAAAATTCCTCAAAAGGATGTAAATCATTTTAACTAGAAAATGCGATAAGATTCCTTAAATGGATCCATTGTCCACACCCAGCAAAGACGACAAGATTCCTTAAACGGATGTACATCATCCACACCATTTAATGGCGATAAGATTCTTTGAATGGATGTACATCGTTCCCTCTAAGTGGAGATGATAAGATTCCTCAAAGAAGGTGTGAATTGTATGAAGCCAAGACCTTAGATGGGTGAAAGTCGTATAACTAGAAACTAAGGCCAAGGCAGTAGAACGGCGAAGTAAAATTCATAAGTGGGCAAAAATTTCTAAGTCCCAAGATGGACGAAGAGCATACCCCAGCAAAAGTTTTTCTAAGTCCTAAGAGGGATGAAGAGAATGCCTTAGCAGAAATTTTTCTAAGTCCTATGATGGACAAATAGAAGATTGACGCAACAGTGGGTACATATTACCTAACACCAAACCTAGGCTACTATCACCTAGAACAAAATCCCCAACCCATGGGTGGTGGTCACTAGAGGAGTCTAAAAGTAGACCTAAACGAGCAAAAAAGAAGGTACTAGAGGGAGAAGTGCACCTAATTTCAGAATAATCAATCATTAAGGGGAGCAATAAAACTCTAAAAGGAAGGAGCACAAAGAAAGGAAAGCAATAAAACTCTAAAAGGAAAAAAGGTGTAAAAAAGGGTGTACCTGAGAGAAGGGAGAAACTGAGAAGACAAAGAGCAAAACGTAGAAGAAAAATGGAGAAATAAGAAGGGAAAGACAAAGGTTAAAAATGTTGCCTTGAAAAATGTGGGAAAGCTAAAAGGTCTCATCAGAAACAAGACCCTTTAGCCAGCCCCGACGTGACACGTGGCCACGTCGCATAACACGCCGCCACTGAGCAATTAATGTAGAAGGGTGGAACCCCAAGCGCCATAACCGCTATAAAAAAAACTCTTCATATTCCCATGGTCGTCCCAAAAAATGGATAGCCTCGAAATAGGGGGTAGCTAATAGACCCGGCGATCTCCTCGTCCATTGGAAGAGTTAGTGGACGAAGGTAACATCAGCCTTCATCCAATATAATGTCTGTCAGATGAAGACAAGGTCGTTCACTACCAATCAATGGAAAAACGTAACAAAACAGTAAAAAATCTCCTTCCCGTTGGAGAGACAAAGATCTTGTCATTAACACATCACAGAGGCGTTACGGATACCACATTGAAACCACCATTAAAACACCTCTAATGGCTAGGAAGAAGAAGCAAGTGTATATATACCAACACCCTAGGACTTGAAGAGGTACGAATTTTCTACATAATATATTCTCACATCTTGCTATTAGGCCTTCTTTTCTCTCTCTCTCTCTCTCTCTCTACTATTTAACTTTATCATCGGAGGGTTTGTGGCAGGCACCACAAAGGTGACCTATATACCTTTCTTTCTTCATTCACTCTTGCAGGATTTTTGGTAGTCTTGGACGACTCTCTCTCTGGACTATCATTCTGACAGATGATTTCAGCATCATCACTAACTAACTTGTCACTGGATATTTGCTAGACATTCTCCAAACCACATTTGAATTAGTGTTGTCAATATTCAAGCAAATTGAGTCTGCAGGTTCAATTCCATAATATCTCATATTCTTATGTAGCGTTTGGTACAGGACAATATATTAAGATTCTTAGAAATGTTTAAAGATTCTCATATTTAGTTGCAAATCACATTAGGGAATCAAATGCCAAGGGAATTTGAATTCCCCCTTTAACTCCCTTTCAGTAGGAATGTAGAATCTTTTTAAAATAGGTGGGTATTCAGATTTTCAAGTTTAAAGGAAATTATATTTTTTTTATAAATTGATAATTTTAACCATCTTTCCTTATCATTTAATTAATTGAGATAAAATATAAAATAGATCATCAATATCTTTTCCTTTGTCTTTATGTCTTCCCTCCAAAGCAACATAAATAGGATAGACAACTATAGTTTTAATGAATTTTTCATAATTTTATAGTTTATATTTTGTTTTTTATTATTTATTTAGAGGAAGATTATTTTTTTATAGACTTATATTGGATTTACAAATCTAAGGATAGGATAGGAAAAATAAATAATTCAGTTAATATTCTTAGGAACAAACTAAACATTTTAATCTCATATTCCTAGGGATCTTATTAGATTCCTAATTAAACCAAACATAGGAATAGTTATATTTCTAGGCATCCAGATTGCAAGACATCACATTCCTAAAAATCTAGACACCAAGAGTAATTAATGTGGATTTCCCTATATCAAATGCCACCTTAAGTCTTAAGTCTTAAGTCTTTCCTGCAATGACTCTTCCATTAGTGTCCCTAACCCATAATCCCTAAACCACTGTCTCATAGATCCCATGCAATACCAACAAAAAAAAGTACAGTTAATTGGAGGAATTACCATTAGATTGGCCAGCTTGAGGATATATGAGGTCATTAATATCACACAAAGGATGTTACAAAAAATTCCTAGACTTATGCTACATAAATTTTAATTACTTTATCCAAGGCTACAAAAACAAATATATATATATATATATATATATGACAATAATATATATATATTTATTTATTGAGAAAGAATAATATATATATATATATATATATATACACACACATATATCAAAATACACCTTCCATTCATTTTAAAAAAATTATCAACAAAAAATCTGTCTTCTCTTGTTCCATTACTCTAGCCATTTTCTTGGGGGGGGAGGGGGAAGAACTGAATACCAAACATTTTTCCAATTTTTACCCTTCTCATCCTTCATATGTGGGAGTGGGACCTCTAGTAACTTCTGAAAATTGTACCTTGTACAGATATAAGATGTTACAATTTGCAAATAGACCAATATTGTAAGTCCACATTCAAATAGGGGTATAATTGTTAATCTAAATAAATTTAATAATTTTCTCTCATTCCTATTCTAACTTTTAGAACATCCAAATAAGAGTAAAAGCTAATTAAAATCCAAACAAGGGAAATGGATAACCATTCCCCTCTCTCTCCACCACTTTATCTCTCTCTCCCCCCCCCCCTTCCCATACTCTCCTCTACTCACATAGTGTTAGATTTGAGATTTTAAAAACTAGGTGACCAAATACATGAAAAGTTACTTCAATTATATATTAATATGTCATGTGGATGATATTAATATGCCATGAGAGGTTTTTATTAAATTATACTTTTGACCATTAAAATTTGAGATCATTTTCATATTGATACCTTAATTTTGAGTTTTTCCATTTTGATCCACCAATTTTGATTTCATTTTCAAAGACTAAGACAACAATTTGTCAAAGACACTATGCTTGAATCAAGGAAAGCGATTGTATATGATAAGAAAGAAAGAGAGATTCATTTTGAATGGCCTTTAAGAGATAGGGGTGCCACAAGCCTAGGTCACAAACAAAAATATTTGATATTGGTTTGGTGGACTGAGTCTAGGTCACCAAACCTAAGCCCCTTGACAAATAGTATGGATTACTATGTCTCCAATTACCCTTTCGATCTCAAAATCTACCTTATAATCCCCACCCCCCCTCTCCCCCCACGTACACACACTAGCTTTATCACACGCGCTTTGCGCATGCAATGAGATTTAATTTTTTAATTTTTAATTTTATTTTGGGTTTAGTGAAATAATATTTAAAAGAGAGATAGAAATAGTGTCCTGATGTTTAGGATTTTTCTCTACGTGAGAGTTGATAAACTTTTGAAAGCCTAAAACTTAGTAACTTAAAAAAAAAAAAGTAAATTACTCTTTTAATCAGTTTGTTTTTTTAGATTTAAAATTATTCAATTAAAAGATAGAGGTATATTAGAGAGTTAAAGAATTTGTGTGAGGATATTTTAGTACATAAAATTATAAAACCTAAATAGAGAATCCTCTTATTAATAGTACTAGCATGTAACTCATGCAAACTTATGGATGATTGAAATTAAACACAAGTTTTATTATAAACATATAAATAATTAGTCAAATTATTATTTTTTAAAATAGCATGTAACACATGCATACATATGAACGCATTTGAAATTAAACACAATTTTTATCATAAAAATATAAATAATTAGTCAAATTATTTTTTTTTAAGTAAACATAATTATTCACATATTAAAATTCTTACCCAAATTTAATAATACTTAAAATAATTTTTAATAAGATAGAATGTGTGGTGATCTTTATTATGTGGTGATTTTTATCGAGTATATGTGATTAGTTTTTTTTTTTTAATTTAATTTTATAGTTTATTAATATTAGATTCTTAGTATTTTGCACTCATTAACTTACTTGACACAAATATTAAAATACTTAAGTGGACACATGGTACAAACTTAAGTGGATAATTATGATGTGGTCCCCACATAAATTTAAACACGTGACGCAAATTGTTTTTTTCTAATTTCAAATTGTAACTGAACTTTTTCTATATATATATATATATATATATATATATATATATATATATATATATATATATATATATCTTTTATCTAAAATTTTACACATTCATTATATTGTAAAAATAATAAATTAAAATTAAATTTTTTATTATATATTTTCTAAATTTAGATGTATAAATTTTCATGTAAAGATAATTGAAATACAATTAGAATCTAATTTTGATTCTTAGTTGAGCTTCCACTTCAATATATCATAGATGATTTGTAAGTGAGACTGAGAGTCTCATATAGAGGAAAAATAAATAACTTGAGAAATTAATATAACATAACTAAGGGTCCGTTTGGATAAGCTGTTTGAAAATGAGCGTTTTTAAATATAGCATTTCTAAAATGTGCGTTTGGAAAACACAATTTTAAAAATTATATTAAAATTTTTGGTAAATTTTGTATATAGTATTAGTCTAAAATTGTTGCTTTGGTGCAAATTACCAAAAAGGACAAGAAAAGACTTAATTCTATGATATTATTCTATTCTATCATATTTGAAGAAGCTCATGATGATGATGATGATGATGATGATAATAATAATAATAATATTCACTTTCCCTCTAGCCTTTTCTTTAAATAAAAAAGTATTATTATCAAAACTAATATCAACCACAATTACTTTGTCTTTTCCCAAAGCTAATATCAACCACAAATAATGAAAGTGAAAAAGAGATAGTAGAGAGAGAGATACCAGAGATTTCCTTCACAGTTCACACGGACAGTTTGTTATTGCAAACATGGAGAAAAGGGCAAGTCTGCAAGTGGACATGTTGTTTCTGCAAGTGGTGCTTTCTTATTTCCATTTTTCAATTTGCAATGAATTTTGAAACCTAGATAGCAGTAGGTTTTCCTTGCTTGTAAGCCAAATCAATCTGGGTTTCTTGAGAGAGGCAAAGGAATTATCTTCATCAATAACAGGTCATCAAAGTACCATTCATTGAGCCCTCAAAAGAGGTCCATAAGATGGTTTTGAGGTAGTGATATTTTGTACACTCTTGAAATCATAATATGTTTAGAGTTTGTTCATTCAGTGCACACTTGATTGATGAAGTTCATTTTTTTTTAATCTTTTGTTCATTCTCCACTGCTGTTGCAACTTCCGCCTGAGATCGCTGGTGGTGCTTGGTGATTTTGTCTTTTAGCAAATGTGTGAGGGTATATTAGGTATTGAAGCCTTAAAAAGTGTTATGAGGTCTGCGTTTGAAGTGCCGTTTTTAAAAAGTTGGCTTGTATTTCAGTTTCAAAACGTGATATTTTGCGTTTGAAAGAACGCAATTTCTAGGAAGACCACAATGCCAAATGCATGCGTATTTGTGTTTTTATTAAAAACGTGCGTTGAGGCTTTTAAAACAGCTTATCCAAACGGGCTCTAAGTTCAAAGATAGAACCAAGATATTATCTTAGGGATCAAATCATGGACATAAATATCTACTATTATTCCAGAATAATAAGTATAAAAAATTTATTACCAAATTAATGTATATGGAAAGAATCTCAATGGGCCACTTGTCCAAACTAGAGATTTATAAGACCTACCTAGAATCGTCCGGATGTGTTTTGTCAACAATAGTGATGATTGGTGATTCATGAATACGTTATTGCTCAAAAACCATGATAAATTCTAGGAAGGATAAAAATAAAAATTGTAAGCCAGAACCGGCCGTCCTCTCTCTACTTTTTAATTAATTAATTAATTTTTTAAGGTTCCCTCTCTCCTATTTTCATCCTTAATGGACCTTATAATTTTTTTTTGTGTGTTAAATCTACTAATTTTTGACCGTTCTTTTCTTTATCCACACGTTTTCTTTCTGCCTTACGGATCCTAATGTTTGGTGAAATAAGAAAAAATAGTAAGACTGTTAAGAGGAAAATTAGCGTCCTAGGAATCAAAATTCAAAAGTAAAAGCAGAGACTAGTAGTCATCATTTGATTAACTAGCTGGCGGACAAGTTCCTAATTAACCTAATTTGACCTCTCAATTGGAATTTCAATGCGGAAAAAATATGAAAAATGCTATCATCATTGTCAAATCAGTTCTGCCGTAGATTCGTGGAAAAAGATCATTTCTATTGAAAAATGGATCCATTTTATGATTAAAATTAAAAATTTAAAGATAAATAAACTACTTAAATGACTTGCACTTTGTACACTGTAAAATTTTGAAAATAAAATTTTAATTGTGAAATGGAGAAAATCCTATTTATTTTTCATTCAAATTTATAAGTTAAACATGTAATCAAAGAAGCATATTCCTTCCTCATGACATGATTAGGGTTGATGTTTACTTGTAATACTAAATTGCTTATGAGGTCCTCATGTATTGCTTTGATCATCGGTGGCAGAGTAAGAACTTTTTCGTTGTGATGGGGGAGGGGGCATAAACTAGGATGCTTAATAAGTTTATATATATATATATATATATATATATATATATATATATATATATATATATATATATATATATACTGTATTATGTATAAGAGTTTAAAAAAGTACTGTAATCCAATACTTTATTAAATAATTTAATTTAACGGTTTCTAAAAAAAGCGTATTAAATAATTTATAACCCAATATGGAGAGAAGAAATTTATAACCCAATATTTGTACTACAAAAAGTATATTTATTAAATTTGACCAATAGTTCTATTATTAACAAAAAAAATGCTTTTTTTTAAAATTATCTTCAATCAACAATTATTTAGATACTAAAAACGTACAAAATCACTAATAAGAATATAACTCTATTAGATTTTCAATAAAAAATATATTTTTTAATTAGGAATTAAGTTGTGATAAGCCTAACTACTTTAGCTTCAAATATAAATAGGTATACATTTTAAAAAAATTATTTACATTTAATTAAGATTTGTTTGGTGCTCGCGGGAGTTTTTCCTTTTGTCCCCCCGCCTATTAGGTATACACATGTGAGTTAAATTCTACATTGAATAATGATGAGAAGAATAAGTGGTTAATATAATATAATTGAGCTCATACCCATTAGGATTAGGTTTTTTGGATTAACTGGTATCCTTATATGTTATATTAATCACTCAAATTGGGGGCTCCTAACACTAACCCTTATAAAGAACATTTAGAGTATGTTTGGTTAGGTGAATTTTAGGAAGGATGGAAAAAAAATTTAGAGAAAATGAGGAGGTTTGTTTGGTTGGGTGGATTTTAGGGAGAGGATGAAAAAAATGGAGAGAAAATAGGGAGAGAGAAATTTATTGACGTGTCTAGTTGGGTGGATTTGTGGAAGGAAAATTGGTGGAGCCAATGTATTTTCTCCCCTAACCAACCAAAATGGTTTCTCCCCAAATTGGGAAGAAAACTGAAGAGGAAAACCAATAGAAATAAATGAACCAAAAAACTCATGTGCAACATGCACATGGATTTGTTAGGGCCTGTTTGGTTTCAAAAAGTGGTGTATCCACTTTTCATTTTATTTATTTTATATTCAAATCTTGAATTTGAAAATAAAAAAACACTCTTTCACATTTGGTAATGTTTGGTAAGTTGTATTGGATACAGAATTTGGGTATAGAATACATCATACCCGACTTTTGTCATTTTTTTCTACTTAAAAAAAAAAGTAACTTTTCTCACTTACACACATGACATCACTAAAAAAAAATAGTAATTTTGTGTTTTCACAATATTTATGAATATGTTATTGTATTTGTATTCATAAAAACGAAAACATTGAAAAGTTGTTTTCATTTTTTGTATTCAAATCCAACTTTTAGGATATTGAAAATGAAAATTGAGTATAAATGCTAAAACCCAACCAGTTTTTAAGTGATAGGTCCCACAGAAAACTGAAAATAAATACATAATATTGCACTTTTTTAGATTAACCAAACAACCTCTTAGTTTCTTCTTTGAGCACTTTTTTTTTTCTTTTTATGTTATACCATATGTTTTTTTTTTTTTTTGGGGGGGGGGGCGTGGTTTTTTGGTTTTTTTTGTCCTTTTCTATACATCTCATTCATTCTCTTCTTCTTCTTCTTCTTCTTTTTTTTTTTTTTTTTTTTTTTGTGCTCATATGTTATACATCCTTTAGCTTGTGCTCTTAAAAAATATTTTTGAAGTGTCCATACACAATTTTTTAGTAAAACATTTTGTTACCTTTTATTTTATTTAATAAGATATAATTGTAAATTTATACCAAATTTATTTTCTATCCTCTCATTTTTGTTATCAACATTACATTAATAAAGTTTCTACATTTCCCCCTCAAAAAAAAAAAAAAAAAAAAAAAAAAACAAAACAAAAAAAATAAGTTTTCTATCTCTTTACTTTTTCACCCTTCCAACTAAACACATATGAGAAAAAACTAAACAGACTCTTAGAGTTGTGCCAAAACTCTTTTACCCCAATTAAGAAGATTGTTTGTATTTTCTTACTCTCAAAATGAACAATGTGAAATAGACTTGGCCTAATGAACTGCCCTTTACTTGGATTGCTTATACCTAAAATAATATAGTTGGAAGTGACTTTAGAAAATTAATAAATTCCCACGAGTCTTCACCTTTCTGTGACTAGCCGACCATGATAACATGGTAACAAAAGAAGTTCTAACTTGTGGGAAGATTATCATCCATTATGTTTGACCATTTTGTAAGGATACTAAGAAATATTTTTACTTATTTTAAGGGACTACCTTCTGATTACCGAGATTTGGAAGGGAGAAAGAATACAAACACTGCCTCAATTAAGAATAAACAAATGACCACTTCTTCTCTTTCAACTAATTGTTACTTCAGGTTCTACGAAAAAAGAAAAAAGAAACAAAAAAGGTGTTTCTAATGTAAGACATACTCTACTATTTAATTTTGTAATTTATTAATTTTGATATTTTTATGTTAGGTTTAGGGTATTTATTTACTTTTTAAAGGTGATTTTAATGTTTTTTATGTCAAATTTGGTTTCTATTATGGCTAGGTTTTTGTTAGGACTTATTTTAGAATATATTTTATTATTTGTCAAGTTTTACAAAGTCCTTAAATAGACTCTAAGTCTATAAACGTTTTTCAATATTATTGAAATCAATCAAATTCAAACTTTTTGTATCCCTATTTTCTAGTGAATTCCAGACCCCTTTCTCCTTATGAATTCAAAAACCCTTGTGGATTCAAGGAGCCTTTGTGGTATCAAGATTATTTTCAGAAGAAAACGTGTTTTGTTTCTTGTTTTCTAGAACTAGACGTGTTCTGTTTCTTGATGCTTCCACATTCTGCATCAGTTGGTATTAGAGCCTTGACTTATCCTAGTCTGGTAACTAGTGTATGAGACGGTAGCAATTTTAGTAACAGAAAACTTAGCAAATATTACGTAACATACATCTAATACTCACAAATATCTCCGCTAGGACATCATCGTTGGAGCATGAAAAACAATAGGGATAAGTATCGTGTGGACATAACTCATGGACAACCTATTGGAAAGCAAATTCATATAGGCCTTATAAAAGAATTGCAAGTTTTAGGCTTTATTTGAGAGTTTATAAGGGAAGGGAATGATCATAAGGAAATGAAATGGAATGTATTTAAGTAAGGGAAAAAAATGGAAAAGAAATAATTGAGATGTAATTAAGTAATCTTGTTTGGATGTTTTAAAACAAAGGAATGGAAAAGAATGCAAATGAATCAAATGTAAGTAGCCTTGTTTGGGAGTAACATTGAGGGAAATGAATGAAATCATTTTATGACAATATTACTATTAGGCCGATATTTTAAAATAAATAATTGAATGTATAGGTGTATTTTAGGATTTTTAGCAAAATTTTTATTAAATCTAATTGCATTCCCTCCAATTCCTCCCAATTTTGAGGGGAATGAAAATTTGAGGTTTTAAGGAAATAGAGAGGAATGAGTGTTCCCTCCTACCCATTCTATTCCATTTATTAAAACTTACAAAAAATTGAAGGGAGAATATTCTAAAATTGTTCTTTTCATTCCATTCTATTCCATTCCCTCATTTTAAACAAGGGTTTAATGGTTATTTTTACAAAGAAACTTTTATTGATTGGTTACTTGATCTAAAGGATTTATTTGAGTTTGAGAATATTTATTATGAAAGAAAAGTTAGACTTGCTTTGTATAAATTTAGTGAATTTGCCTTAAGTTGGTGGGAATGAATACAGTCTAATAAAATTAGAAAACGTAAAGACAAAATTTGTTCATGGCCACGGATTAAAAAAATGCTTGCTATCAATTTTTATGTCTTCCCACCATTCTTCTGCTTCACCATCCAATTTATTGAATGCAAGTCATACTCTTTCTTCATCACAAATTTCCCAATAATCAAAATACTCTTCCAAATCAAGAAGCCAATCAATAAAATCCAACATACACATCTCTCCATCAAAGAATGGAATTTTCTTCTATTTAGGAGTGTGTCTATTGGTGTTGCTCTAGGAGGATTTCCTAGTAATAGGGGTAGCGACTGCTGGCTACAGTTCACATATGTTGACATCTCATTTTGCAACCTGTATTTAACCTCACCTGGAGGGTAAAAGGCTAATTTTGCCTTGAAAATATGTATCTTGATTCTAGTCATTAGATCCTTAATCTCATTTCACCAAAATGATTTTAATATTAAAACGATCAAATTGACTGGTCATGAGCCCTAATCGGACCACCAGATTGAAAGTTATCATCAAATCAAGTTTTAATGACTAAGATGCATTATTACAAATTGAGTCTGACCATATGTGATTATGAACAATTTATTTCAATTGGTTATATGTATAATCAATTTGAGATCAATGATGTGCCATAATTTGATTGGTTAGGACTACATTTTATGGTAGGGTTGCACACACCTAATTAACTAGATAGTTAAACAGTAAATTATTCAATGAGTAATTTGGGCAATTATGGGTAAATTTGGAACTAATTAGATCTGAAATGGGAGTGATTGAAGCCTATTAATGTTAATTTAAAACTAATTAGGGACCTATTAATGTTAATTGTGCTTAAACCATTTTCTAACAAATAACATCTGCTCACTATTTCATCTATATCTCTCAGACTATTTTGAATCTGTGAATGAGGTTAATTTTCCCAGAAACTAGACATCCGGAGCTTCAATTTGAGCAGAAGAACAAGACAATTCCGATTAGAATTGAGTCAGATATGATTTTTCGAAGTTGGCATTATAGGTTGTTACAGTAGCTACGGGAAAACCGAATTTTGGCTTGCTCCTCACTCCAACCAATCTCTACATTTAATACTCCATATTTCCCCCAAGGCTAAAATGAAGTCTAGGCTCATGATTCTTTGTCAACCCTTATTAATGGTCTTCCATTCATATTTCCTCCATCACTACTATATAAACCCTCCTTCTCCTTCAATCCAAGACACACAAAAACCCCCATCTCTTGAGTTCTAGTGAAGTAGAGTAGTCTTGTCATATCTTGGTTTTCTTGAGACTCAAGGTATTGAGTGAGACTCACTCTCCCTCTCTTAGTCCTTCTTTTCCTCCACCCTTAGGACCTCCCTCAAGAGTTTCTTCACCCACCATATGGATCTTGCATGAGGGTATAATCTCTTTCCCTAATTGTTTTTTTGTGTTACCATGATGAGAGTTTAAGATTAAAGCATGATAATAATCATTTAAATTCCTTTGAATATGTTTGAATGTTCTTAATTATTCTTATATGTTCTTCACATGTTCTTGGTTGTTCATCACATATTCATGCATAACACTAGTTTTGATTTTAAATCCACATAAAAAATATGAAAAACATGTTTGTTTCATAATATATAGCATTCATAGCTTTGCTATTAAAAGCGGCTGCTTCTTTCTAAGAAGTTTGCCACTCACTCATTGGAGTAGTAGGCTTCTCCCATCCGTATTCAATAGAGTTCCAGACTCTCTCATCAATAGATTTCAGGAATGCTTTCATCCTTACTTTCCAATAAGCATAATTATTCCCATCAAAGTGAGGTGGGATCACAAGAAAGTGACCGTGTTCCATGACAACAGGGTTCAAAGATCAACTCTTAGATAAAAGGATCTAAACACAAGAGCTAACCTGCTCTAATACCACCTGTACGTTTTTAGACTCCTTAAAACACAACCAGATTAACTTAGTTATTTAGCCAAGTGATTAACTTAGGTAAATTATGCAGATCTAGGTTAACACATATAAATCATATCTTTGTAAAGTGCGGAAAATAAAGAATACAACAATATGATAACTTTGGAAAACTAAACCAGTAAAAAACCTGGAGAGGATTTAACCTAGCTATCCTCAAGGTAAAACAAATCCACTATGGAAGAATTGAGGTTTATATAATAGCGACTTAGACCACTAACATCCTATTGCTACATTGAGTAGGAAACTTACCACCACGACTATGTGACAGTTCTAAGTCCACAGACTACTTCTTTCTTGGATTCCCAACAAGCACAAATACTCCTACTTGTATATCTTTAAGCTCTTGAATCTACAACTGAATTGATTACTAAGCTTTTGACATCAATCTAGACCTTGATAACCCTAAGTGTATGTGAAGGCAAACACCTTTAGATCTCACAAGAGATTCACACACACAACATAAAGAGCTATCATCCAACCCCTCACAACATAATGGAAGTGGACATGGACTAAAAATTTAGTGATGAGACCTTTGGTTCAAGAATTTGTTGTCGAGATTTTAGGAAATTTGGTTTGAATTGTTGTAGATAGGTACATAGCTATGTTATGGGCAGGGGGCCCTAACAACAACCCCCTGTATATGTTGTTTGCCGTATTATGTCAAAAGCTAAATTCGGAGATGAAGATGAAAGAAAGAAACTTATTATTAAATGAATAGGAAAAGTACAGTTATGTAGTTGAATGAAACAAAACAAAAGGAATCAAAATCAAGCTTTTTAATTTTATCGCAAATCAAGTTCTCTACTGAATTCTCTCTCTTAATAACCAAAATATTAGACAAAATTCTTCCCATCCCCACATGTAGGCTACTCCTCTGCTCTACTGAGTCTACTGAATTTTTAGTTTTACTATCTTGATATTCGTCGAATCCATTGATGACCACAGTGAAGGAATGTTAGCTGTTTATATAACATTATCAGTGATATTTTTGTCTTTTTGAGTTACGAAAGTTTGTTAATAATATCAAAACTAGGATTTTTCCTTTTATACTTAAGACAAAGCATAAAACCCTACATGTCAAACCGGACTTGGGCTAAGTTGGAAAATTCTGTAGAAAAACAATCTGCACGAGCTTCAATCGATCGAGTCTAATTTTCGATCAATCGAGCCAAGTAGATTTACACATTAAATCCTGCAGTACACTCGATTCCAACTTTACACTTAGACATGCTTTAAGCAAGTCTAAAGCAAGACTAAACGTTTTGATCATGATTTGCCAACATTACAAAATGAAGTTCTAATACATTTAAACCTAAAGTCTTAGAACCCAATAGTTGGTATATGGAGTATTAGTTATTTAAATTACCCTATAATTTTTAGTACCTAAATTCTGCTTTTCACCACCCAAAAAAAAAAAAAAACCAATGTTAATGTTTGTCGGGGATGTTTTGCAGCATAAGCTAAAAATGCGATAATAGATCAAATCTCCTATTGGGTTCTTTAGAAATGATTATTTGTGGAGAGTATCAAGCTCAAAATTCCAATATTTAGTAAATAAAGGCTAATGGTGCTTTAATAAGAGAGAAATGAAAATCCCAATAAAAAAAATGCTGAAAAATTCATAAAAATACAACAGGTTCAAAACTTTAACCCATAATTCGTGAGAAGAGGAAATTAAGAGAGGTAGTGAGAAAGAGAGAGAAGGTTCTCTTGTATCTATAATTCCACTCCCAAGCTTTGGAATTGTGAGAATATTAGCTGATTGAATAAGTTTTTGCTCTAAAGTTTTAGCTCTAAGGGTAAAATGTGGTTGACTTCTTTTGAATTTGATTGTGGGCTTATATTGAGTTTTGGGTGCTCTTGGTGACTGCTTTTTGGTCAATAGAAAAAGCTTTGGACCCCAAAGTGTGAAGCAAGTAGTAATTTTCAATTTTTTTTTTTTTGTTTGGATAAAAGGAAGGTTTACTTTTATCATCATTAAGGGAAAGACTTGACTAAACCCCCCATTGGCTTCTCTTTTTCAATTGTCTCAGACCATTGAGGGATTCACTTAAATATGGGCTAATAGCTGAAGTTGGCCAATAAGAGCCAACTATATTTAAAGGCAAAAATATATAGGTTAGGGCATAAATTTTGGACCGCAGTCAACCAAAGTATAAAAACTCTTTTGGGTTGAGTCTGAGGTGCTACTAGCGTCCATTGCCCACTTGGTAGCACACTATTGGGTTGGACTCATGCAAAATGTCCAAAAGATAATTGATCTATACCCTCCAAACCACACTTTCTCAATTTTCCCAATAAATCACATGAGTTTGAATCATGCTTAAAAGAATAAAATAAAAACTAATACATGAATTGAGCTCACCAGGAGGTCAGGCTTGGTTGAATCAAGCTTGAACAAAATGTGCCATGAAAATGAGTATCAACATTGTCTTAGTGTACTTATAATATGTCATTATTATTATTATTATTATTATTATTATTATTATTATTATTATTATAATAGAGGTTATATGATACATTATACGTTAAGTGACACAATGCAATTATGATGTTTAAGATATTTATTATTAAATGGTATTTTCTGTAAAATATTATCGTGAATGTCAAGTTGTACAGTTATGACTTATGACCATTTTATCGCATTGAATTCATAAATAATGGTAATAATAATAAAAAATAAATAAATCTAATTCTATGAATGGTTGAGCTTGGGCATATATTATGACCATTCCCAAAAAAAAAAGAAATCTAATTTCATAAAGGCTGGGCTTGTACATATATGCCCACCTTTAACATCAGGGGACCTACATTCCATGCGCAATGTGATCTGCTTTTTGCGGTGGATATATCCTGCAATCAAACTCTCAAAGAATTAATGTACGAGCCACATTTAAATCAAAAAAACTAATGGGAACGTACTAGCAATTATACAAGGCGTGCGCAATACTTACCTAACATAACTAAAAGTCGTTTGCCCTCCAAAAAATAATTTATTAGAAAAATGAAAAAAAAAAAGTTGGTTTGTCTATATTTTGATTATTTTCATTCACTGATCTAGCATGTTGATATGCTTTCATTTTCCAATAAAAATAACAAAATATTTTTTTTTTTATGATAATGGATAAAATTGCTATCATATAATAGTGGAATGGATTGTGATGTGAGTAAGGATGATTCTTAAAAAGATCAAACTGTCTCCCACTAAGATCTAATAGAAATTAAACATTCATGCGGAGGAGGACGAGGAGAGGTTAACTTCAATGTGAATGTCAATTTTGAAGCTAGAGTATCACCAACTAAAATTAGGAAAAATTATTATTATTAAGTGGCCCATCCCAAAATTAGGTATTTTAATGCTTTATAGGTATTTTTAATGCTTTATATGTTTTGCTGTAAAACATTTTTAGTAAAATATATCAAATTGAGAAAACACCCTCTAGAAAAAACCTAATTTTTTGGCATTTTTGGAGTTGGCTTTGATGGGACTTCCACCCAAATATATATATATATATATATATATATATATATATATATATATATATATATATATATATTTTCTCAACATTTTTATGGATTCTAATCCTAAACCAAAGCACCCCCAAATTCTCTTTTTGGGTTACAATCTAGTCTCATGTAAATTAAGAAAATTGATTTAGAATTTTGACTATCTTTCTTCTATAATTTTTTTTAAAAAAAAAAACTAATAATTTCAAACAATATCTAATAAAAATATTATCACTAAAATGACTAAGCCAATATACCAATCATTCACAATAATATAAAAGATTTACGTGAAAATGAAAAATCATGAGACAAATTGCAAATATATTCACTATTAGAAATTTAATTACAATATTATCTCAAGTTTATGCCTAACTTGAGATCCGTACCAAATATAATAATATCTCTTATCTAAGAATGGATGTGAATTGTGGGTTCCAGCTAGCTCAACTGGTAAAGTCTCTGATGGTTGAATAAGAGATCTGGGGTTCAATCCTCGCCTATACCAAAAACTGATTGGTGTCTTGGTTTGATGATAAAGAGTTATCATCAGGAGCGGACGTCATAGGTTGCAACTCTCTCTAAAAAAAAAAAAAAAAAAAGGAATGGATGTGAACTCACCTTAGATTTCACTCACTTTGGAAACAACTATATGTGGTTATAGCACCTTGAAACCCTCCCTAATGTAAAGCCAAGTGTATTTTTCTTGCTTTGCAACATTAATCCAAGTCTAGTAAATTCTCTTTGATTTGTGTGCTTTAAAAAAGAAACTTTGTAAAGCAAATCCTAACCATAAAATCTTTTGTAGCACTATTTACTTATGCGACTTCAATTTCTATCTTTTTTTTTTTTCAATTTCTATCATTTGATGATAAGAAATACATTACTTTTTTTTTTTAATAAGGAAAACCAATCGCTTGTTTAATAAGAAAAAATATTTTCCCTCTACTCTAAGAAATAAACTTTTCTTCAACACAATAGAAACTCAAATGTAACCAAGCCAATTTCCATTCTATGTTTAAATACCAAAGTAACTAACCAAATTATAATAAGAAATCTTGTAAAGATAAAAATAAAAGATATAATAAGAAACCGTTTCCCAAACCATTTAATCATAATAGCTAACGAACTAAATGGTTTAATTAGTGTGAGTACTTAACTCCTTGCAATAAGTCCAAAGTCACAAAAATATTTATAAATATGGATATGACAAGTTGTTATTGGTAGGGGAAAAAACGAGTTTAATTGTGAGTTCAAATAAAAAACAGTAAAAATTGACAAACTCAACTATTGTGAAAAATAGTGTCTATAACAGTATGCATAGACTTGTCATTAAACCCACTCCCCCCCCCCACCCCCCTTCCCATAAACAGCACTCATGCATACCTTGATATTTGATCCTAGCAATTCGAATATGAGTGCTGAAGTTTAATCATTTAATTTTCTTGCAAATAACATATTGTACATCATATATGACCGGTAAAAATAGGAAAAATGAATAAACAACTTTTTTTGGTAAAAAATATGATCAGCCCAAAATGAAAGTAATATGTAACGTGGCTAGAGGAAAATTCTTCACTAATTGAGTTAGTTATTGTTCATGATGTAATGAATTTATCTTCTTCTTAATAAAGTTACAAATTTTTCATATATATATAAAAAATTAATATGTTTTTTTTAATCCCAAAATATCTTCTAAAAAAGATTTACAAAGTAAATAAAACTTTTTAAAACAAGAAGTTATGTTTTCTATATTACTCTTTATTTTAAATATATAAAAAAAAACAAATAAAATTCTTACTAAAAGTCATATGACTCATATCACCTCTAAATTCTAATATAAAGTAAGGACATTTCAGGAATTTCCATATCTTAACCTTTGCATTAATTAAAAATGATGGATTATTAACAAAGAGCACTTATATAGGACACAATTCTGTTTCTGTGAAAGAAAAGCAAGAAAGAACAGATCAAAGTACAACTGAGGAGTTATATACAATTATACAAAGGCGGATTGATTGCAAACTTCGTCGCAATTAACAAGGCTATCCACCACAAAAGCTCTTGAAATCAATTTAGCTTAACCAAGTATTTCGTAATATCATAGTTGCAACTTAAACAACGACGGACAATATTGTGTCCAATCAACTAAATCTAGAATTATTAAAATTTAAAAATAAAGCACACGAGTTTGACCCTTTAGCTTAATTGAAGTGACTAATAAATGATAATTCTGGTATAAGATTAGGTTTTAGAAGAATTAACAATTCAAATGCAAAATGCGTGGAAGCCGCCCATCCTCATGCCAAATAATGAACCCATAATAATCATGTCAGTGTCACACACACGTATATTTTGGCTAGTCAATTGACCGAACAACTATAATTTGTATCTCTGTGGCAACACCTATAGCCTACAGGTAACAGTCCTATGGAGAATACCAACTAAAATTTGCATTCGAAGTTGAAGGTTTTCCATTTCCAATGTAAACATGGGATTTATTGTCCTACTCCTAGATTATGAACTAAACTAGACTTTGCCGACACCAAACATGCAAATTAAAGATAAAAACTTCTATTTGCTTGATAAGTGAGCCTTAAAATAGACCAATCAAATCCATCTAGTATCTTATAAAGATCAAAATCACACCCAAAATTAACTGTAAGGTGGCTTTTATTATTATTATTATTATTATTGGGTAAGGTTGTAAGAGCATTCTTATCAAACATTCTAAAAAATTTAGTATTTACCTTCTCAAAACCTATATTTATATCATATAACACACCACTTTACAATACAATTTATATCAAAACTTCCAATTTTTTAATAATTTCATTTAAATACTGTTTCTTTATTATTTTTTACTAATTTTTTATTTTTCCTCTCTCTAAAAGTAATATAAAAGTGGGCTCTACGGAATAAAAAAGTAATATAAATTTTTACCATGGTTGAAGAGTGCCATTTCATATTTGAAATGTCACTATTTAGCAATTGCAAAAATTTTACAATATAAAAAGTTTGATGGAGCAGGCTTAAACCTTTCAAATGCTAAAAAAAATAAAATTCTTAGCATTTAAAAGGTTTGATAAGAATGCTACAAGGTGGCTTATAAATAAAAGTGCACAGTAAACTTCAATCAAAACTTAACGGGCATGTCCAAAAAAAAAAAAACAAAAAAAACAAAAAAAAAGCGTGTACAATTTAATAGTATGGGAAATCATGGAAATACTTAATTACGTATGTTTAAATAATAGTTTTTAAATTTTAAAAGTTAAAAAAAAATATATATATATATGAGTAAAAAAATGTGTAAAAATACATGTAATATTGTTTAAAAACTTAAAATTGTTATTTGAAAACTCAAAATTGTTATTTGAAAACGTCCCATAAACACCTCTTATGTCTGATTTTGGACGTGGGGACTGTGGACCTCTAATTTTTTGAAATAAAGACCAAAGTGTGAAAAAAGGTCAGCGTACAAAGGCACATTGATGTATAAGTACCTGTTTGTTTGCACTTTTCTAACCTAAAAAGTATTTTTTGAAACTATAAATTTAATATATATGTTTGGTGATGTCTAAAAGGCAACATTTTAGAAAAAGTTATGTTTTGAAAATGTAAAGAAATTCCACGTTCTGAATTTGGAGTTGTTCAGAGTATTTTTCAAAAGCTCATGTGCGTTTATAAATCACCTTAATTGATTTTTAATGAAATTAGAGAAAATGAGAAGCAGAAAGAAGATGAGAAGCAGAGAAAGAAGATAAGGATGAGAGAACAGAAAGGTGGAAGAAGATAAGGGTGAAAGGAAACGTGTGGCTGAGAAAAAAAAAGAGTAAAAACAAATAAATAAAAGTAAAAGGTAGAGTGGGATAGGTGTCCATGCAAGGAAATTTACAAAATGAAATTACAATTATATTAGGACACGATAAATTATCACAGAGGTTTGAAAACAGTTGAGACGTCAAATCTTTTATTAGACTAGGATTTACCGCAACTAAAAATAAATAGTATCGTAAAAATGTTATCATATTTTATTGTATTTTTAGACTTTATAAATTAGTGTTATTTTCTTTAAAAAAAATAGTGTGAAATTTTATACAGTAAGTTGTTAATGCTTCTCATTTGGATATACTAGTGACGTTATTATTTTTTTATCTACCATTAACAACTTGTCATATAGATTTCATTGTAAAATTTTTGTAAAAATATTGTATCTATAACTTGCATTAAGAGAGATAATTAAAACATATATATATATATATATATATATATATATGTCCTTTTTGATAATTTTAACTCAAACCTCCATTTTATAAGTACAAGTCAAACATTCAGTTTTTTCAAAAAACACTTTTTAACCATTTTTATTAAACACAGGGCCCGTTTGGTACATGTGTTACTGAAAATTGTTATTTAAAAATATTTGTGAAAATACGTATGAGTAAAAAAAAATATAAATATATATGTAATATTATTTAAAAACTAAAAATAATTGTTTGAAAACACAAACTAAACACCCTCAAACTTTTTCAAAAATCCCATTTTCATACCGTACTGTTTAAAGAACCCACTTTTATTTAAAAAAACCTAATTTCAAAAAACAGAACCAAACTTTCATTCTCTCTAAATAAAACAACACCCAATAATTCTTGACGTGGAGGAGCTACAACCTACAATACATAGCTTTAGAGGTGCAAGAGCTGGGTACCTTCCCAAATATCACTCTCAAAAATCAAAGGCATAAAAATTTGAATAAACAATGGAAAGTTCTTGTGGTCATCTTTTGCGAGTCATTGGTCAAATTTACAAATTAAGAAGGAACATTCAGCCACCAAGTTGGGTCCAATCCCACAGCATAGGAGAGACTAGGGACCAGAGTCAGAGTGTAGACACGGGTTCAACAAGGCAAAGCTCTCTAATTTCCACTAAATATCTGTCTTTAACTCTCTTTCTTTTTAATTTGTAAAAAAAAAAACCCATTTTATTATATTATTATTTTAATAACCTTTTTAATATCAACACACAAACAAACCAACCCTCCACTTCACAGTTGTTCCTGTTCCTCGTTAGGCTTTAACCTCTATAAATAGCTGACCACCCAACTGGCACTACACCATCCAATTCCAAACACAGCTTAGCTTTGCTTCTTTGCTTCCTTCACAAAGAGAGAGAGAGAGAGATAGAGAGATAGAGAGAGAGAGAAATGGAGAACTTCCCAGTGATCAACTTGGAGAAACTAAATGGTGAAGAGAGAGGAGCAACCATGGAGAAAATCAATGATGCCTGTGAAAACTGGGGCTTCTTTGAGGTAGATACCATATCTTGAACCTAAGTTGTACCATTATTTATGTTGTACACATTGTTTCCATATAGGGGTCTAAGAATTTTGTACGTGTGTTTCTTAATTTGTGTCAAAATTGTAGTTAATAAATCATGGCATATCCCATGAGCTAATGGACACCATGGAGAGATTGACAAAGGAGCACTACCAGAAGTCTATGGAGCAAAGGTTCAAGGAACTTGTGGCAACCAAAGGTCTAGAGGGTGTACAGACTGAGGTCAATGACTTGGATTGGGAGAGCACCTTCTTTTTGCGCCATCTTCCTCACTCCAATATATCTGAGATCCCAGATCTCCAGGATGAATATAGGTAATTCATTTAACAAACTAGACCATGCTTTTTGTACATCAACCATATCTACTTACTTACTGTAGCACATATATATTTATATAATCGCTTCATTTATTATTTTTAGTACCAAAATTTTAATCTGTGTCATTTGTTCCACAATAAACATATTGTTGAGATAATGGTCCCATTATATTAGTACTAGCTAGCTAGCTACATTTTGTACTCCCAACGGTTTATGCTACTATATGATTAATTTTATTATGTCCTTCAGAATATTCCAAATGATACTAGAAGTACTTTTAAAACAAATTCCCAATTTAATTAAAGGCATCCTTTTATTTTAATTTTTTACACAAAAGGCTCTCTATCTCATAATATTAATATACATGTCGATAATAATTAATTATAATTTCAACAGGAAGGTGATGAAGGAATTTGCATTAAGGTTGGAAAAATTAGCAGAGGAACTCCTAGACCTGTTATGTGAGAATCTTGGACTAGAGAAAGGTTACCTGAAAAAGGCATTCCATGGATCAAAGGGTCCAAATTTTGGCACCAAGGTTAGCAATTACCCTCCATGCCCAAAGCCAGACCTTATAAAGGGTCTTCGTGCCCACACAGATGCTGGTGGGATCATCCTACTTTTCCAGGATGACAAGGTCAGTGGTCTCCAGCTACTCAAAGATGATCAGTGGATAGACGTGCCCCCTATGCGCCACTCCATTGTTATTAACCTTGGTGACCAAATTGAGGTATTCTCTAATCTATATATGAACCAATTTGTGTTAATAATTAATATCATCATCGATCAACAAAATTTTGGAGATATCTAACGACTATGTATGATGCCATATGTGCATATAAATATAAATATAGGTCATCACCAATGGGAAGTACAAGAGTGTGATGCACAGAGTGATAGCACAAACAGATGGAAACAGAATGTCAATAGCTTCATTCTACAACCCTGGGGGTGATGCTGTTATATATCCAGCACCAACACTGGTGGAGAAAGAGGCAGATGAGAACAACAATTTGTACCCAAAATTTGTGTTTGAAGACTACATGAAGTTGTATGCTGGCCTCAAGTTCCAGGCCAAGGAGCCCAGATTTGAAGCCATGAAAGCCATAGAATCTAATGTTAATGTGGGTCCAATTGCAACAGCTTAATACCACATTTTTAATTACTAGAATAAATAAGTGTGTTGTCTGTTAAGGCCTTGGGGAAGTGTGACAATACTACCAGCTTTAAGTAGACACTAGTCGCTAATCCGTGCAATGCACGGGAAATTTATTGGGTATGATATATGATTTATTCTTGGTTTATTTTACTGCAATTGCAGACATTGAATTTATAAATAACACACATATTAAACCGTTACATGTTATGAAATGAAGAAAAAAATGTCTTGTATTGTTATTGTTATTAAGTTAAATTGGAAATTACACCCTAAAGTTTGGGGTATTTAAATTTTACAAACTAAAGTTTCAAAATTTAGATTTTGTCCCCTTAAGTTTGGAGTGTTTGGATTTTACATCATGACGTTTCAAAATTTGGATTTTACCCCTTAAAGTTTGGGAGTGTTGGGATTTTACACCCCGAAATTCTGAAACTTTAGGAGTTAAAATTTAAACACCCTCAAACTTTAGGGAGAAATTCCAAATACCCCTAAAATATAGAGGGAAAAATCCAAATTCTGAAACATTAGGTGTAAAATTGAATATGTTCCCCAATATAGAGCTCTTGATCTTTTTTAATTAATTTTTTTAAAAAATTGATAAGTGCAGCACTTGAATTTTGATCAAATAAAATTTACAAATTAAGAATTTAATACTTTAAAAAAGTTTGATATCCTTAAATTTATTGTTTAATGAGTGTCTATGATAGTAACGTGCTGCAATACTTGTCGATATAACCACAAACCCCTTAATCCCACACTATCATTTAATTGAAAATCTGTTAAAATCTATAATTCATAACCCATAATTCATAGTTTCCCAATTTAAAAAAAAAAAAAAAAAACAAAAAAACAACAAACATATGAAATTCTATACCCATTTAATAAAATCTACATCATATTGAATATTTTCTAATTATTTAACAAATAGACAATCTCTTCTATAATATCCAACAAAAATACCTTAAAATAATCCAACTTAAAATTTGGAATGATAAATCCTATTAGTGGATAGCAATAAAACAAAGATTTTTCCTTTTGATTAACTATAACATAGGCTAAATGTCTATAGTAGATTTTTGTATATAGAGCTAAATTAAATGACTGGATTAATAATAAATTTTCACCAAAAAGAGAAAGAGAGAGCGAAATAAAAAACATTTTATATAGACAATTCAAAGAAAGCTTTTAAGAACCTGAGACCAAGAACTTAATCTCCACAGAATAACATAGCTTTCACCTAATATGATAGGTAACATAGTTGGGTTTACAGTTTAGTTGTTTACATATTGATCATATGTAAGATATGGAGCATGTAGCATGTACTGTTGTGTGTGCTTGTTAGACATTGAGCATGCTCTGTTATGTATTCTATAATTGATTAGTAATGTGAGTCAAACTTGAATTCAAGCTAATGAGACCTACAAAAATGGACATGGTACAATTTCCAAAATAGGAACAAAAAAATCAGGTATTTTGTCAACCAATTTTAGTGCATGAAACATAGAGTCTCGTTAATTAAGTCCACACCAAAATAATAAAGAATTTTTTTTTAGAGTGGTGATTGGCAGAGAAAGACAAACAAATCAAATCTTCAAAAAAGAAAAAAGAAAAAGCCAAGCACTGAATTAAAAAGTGAAATCGAGGTGACCTAATTTTTGCTCTAATTAGGTTAGACAAAGGTCAAGAAAAGTTACCTGCGTGTGGGGGGTTTAGAGACAAAGAAGACTCATGGTGGAAGCTGTAGGAAGCAATTGTTGAAGCAATTTGAAAGTCGATGACCTCTTCTATATAAAAAGCGTAAAAAACCCTTTTAACTCTAATAATATTCCACTTGAAATCCAACGTAATTTAATTCCAAGCAATGTCAACCCGTTGCAATTGCTTTCGGCCCCTTATTTCTCACGTTCATGCTCTCTGTCAATGTGGTGCTTGGGTGCAGAGTTGGGTTTTAAAAAATTCAATTAAAAAAAAATTTGTGCTGACGTGAAAAATTGTGGGAACTTCAATGGCTTCGGTTTTATATATATAGGTAGATTATATAATTTATACCATGAGATAGGTTTTCTATTTTTTTGTTAAAAAAGAATGGTGATTTAGAATATGATAAAGGTAGAACTAGGGTTTTGTTAGCATTTGGGAGTGCCATGGGCTGAGGAAATGGGCCAAATTAGGTTTTTTTTTTATCATACCAAATTTATTATTTTTGGGTATTTTGTATCAATTTTGCTTGATTGGGTTTGACTTTTATTGGATTAGTTAAAATTTTTGTGCAGCCAATTCTAAAGTCTAAATAATTTTCAAGGGGGACAATTTTTGTTTAATCTGTGGTTTTTTTACCAATGTTGAAGGAAATTTTAAAAAGCCAGGGCCCCTTTGGCTTCAACACAATCCAAATCCTAAATCTCAAAAACCTAGTCAAACTCTACCTCCATGTCGGTGAAAACACCCGAATAGCCAAATGGGTTCTCTCCAATAAACTCACTTCTCACTCTTTTATCAAGCCCTCTCAGATTGAAGAATAAGGGGATAATGATGATGATGAATTAGAAGAAGAAGAGCAAGAAGGTGAAGATTCTTAGGGTTTTGAATGTTTGAGTCCAAGATTAGCGTCGGGTTACTCTAGAGATTCAATTGAAGACTTCTTGTAAAGACCTCTTGTATGAGTTTTTAAATCTCATGTGTCTCTCACATTAACCGTTAATTTTTTAACACCAAATTAACGGATGTATTGATTTGGTAGCTGTGTATACTTTAGGGATTAAATTGGCCAATAAAAAAGTTTAGGGATGTCTTGGCCAGTATTTGAAAATATAAGGGTGTATAGACATTTTTCCCTTGTTAGATTGTAGAAACATTGTGTCGTGTGAGTTTTGATCTTTTAGGTGTAGTCATTGGCAACAAGTTGAAGGAGTTGGGGTGATTGAGGCCTAGAAAAGCCAGGCAAGTGGAAATAAAATTTCAATATATGTGATGTTTGTAAACGTTGGTATTAGGTGGTTTTGATTTTTGGGTGGTTTTGTTTTCTTCGTGATTCTTTTGGATTTCGTTGTAATGATAGCTTTACTGTATCATCTAAAGAAAAAGATCCTACAATGGTACTTGTCTTTATGAGTTAATAACTTAAGGGGAGCATTTGGTTTGTTGTAATGTGTTCTTAATGTGATGCACATTATGACGATGTAACCTTAAAGTGTTTGGTTTATTTTATTTTCTCTAACATTACCATAATCTAAAATTATAAAATATGTCACATTACATTTTTTTTGAGATAATTACAATATGCTGTTAATCTCGCAACTCGAACCCTTTCCCCCTTAAACCCCCAAACACTTTGTGCATGAGGAGATGCCAATTCAGCTACAAGGCATTTGGCATATCACATCACCTTAATTTCACCACCTTTCTAAACAATGTAATGTTGTATTCTTGTATTTAGATTACATTAATGTTGGTCCGTTTGGATTGAGGGAGGAGGTGGAGTAAAGTAGAATTGACCTAAAGTTAACATATTTTTAGCCAACTCTAAGATTACAATTATATAATATTACTGTGTAATGTAACATTATAGCGAACCAAATGCCCCCTCAATGTCATCCAATTTGGTATAAAATCTCTTTTACGGGCACTTTCTCTTCTCTTTGGTATAATCATTTCCCCCCCCCCCCCATCTGGATTTTGGTTAGTAGGACATTATTATTATTATTATTATTATTATTATTATTATATGTGAATTTAATTTGTTGATAGAATTGTATAGGGTAGTATTTCTAATGATAATATTCTATTAACATGCAGTCGAATCTAAATATATTAGATTTAAAAAAAATTATTATAAAAATGTAGGGAATGAATGTTGTTTAAGAAGAGGAATTGCAATTTCAAATCTTTTAAATTCTTTGAATACAGTAATTGATGCTTGGTTGAATTGTGATTCTATTTAGATTTTTCCATTTGTTAATTTTGTTTCATATTTGTTCGGTTTGATGAAATTTACTTTTTTGGGTTTGATTTTGCTCACATTCTTTTTTTGAGTTGTGCGCATCTCTAAGCATTTCTAATCTAAAGAAGTTTTTGGCTTTCAAAAAAAAAAAAATCTAAAGAAGTTTTTGACGATTTAATAAAAGATCATGTTAACAAATGTCTTTATGGCAATTTTAATAAACTATAATAGGAAAATTTTGACTCAACTTTTATGAGAAATATAAAAAGCTATTAACAACAATTATTATTGGGTAAATTACAAAGTTAGTCCCTATCCTTTATACCGACTTTGAATTCAGTTCCTAACCTTTCAATTGTGCCAATTTGATCTCTAACCTTTTTAGTGTTGTGTTACTTTAGTCCTTACTGTTATCTCTTGGATGGAAAAAACTAATGTGTCAAATGGAACAATAAAAAATTATTTTCTATGCCACATCAATCAAATCTCCACACGTGAGATAAATTTGGGAAACTAATAAGAAGAATCAAAGCGCCAAGAAGTTCCAGCCCATCTATAGTTACGGTCATAGTCAATAAATCGATAGTAAAAAATATCCAATTGATTATGACTATTTGGTTGGATAGTAGATATCATGCTGGCAGTGATAGCAAATGAATGTTGATGAGTGTTTTGCCTAGGCACAACATAAGATGCGTAGGAAGGCGTGCAACAGAAAATGAGATTCTTTTATATTCCAACTAAATGAAGATGGGAAGGTAAGGGGCTGTTTGGTTTTTTTTTTTTTTTATCACTCATCACTCATCACTCCTCGTTCAATTTTCGTCACTCGTCACTCATCACTCATTACTCATCACTTAAAATACCCAAATTTCCTATACCCACTCGTTTGACACATTTTTTCAACTTCTCATCACTCAATTTTTTCTACTTTTTATGGGACCCACACTTGACTCTCACTCAATGATTTTTTTAGCCTACACATGAGAAGGTGATTTCTATGAGATCCCTTGGCCAATTTTGGTGAGGATTTTTTCCACAAGGAATCCAGATACAGTCTTAGGCCTGTAATGTAATCTTTTGGCTATCCAATGTGCTTCCAAAACCCAAGTAAGAGCATAGGATAGAGCTTTTTCTCTACTGAAATCTTAGGAAACACCTCCTTTTTAATTGAAGTGGGCCGCAATTCAATATGATCAAGAACAGAGGGGATCTATAGGTAGATTCCAGCATTGATCTTGGTGCCAACAAATATTCTTGTTCTTCTTCTTCATTTACCTCCTCCTTCTTCTCCATCAAACCCAAAACCCCATCTCCAAACCCCATTTCCCAAAACCCCATTTCATCAAAGCCTCCACAAACCCATCTCCTCCACTGCAACAACAGCTAAAACCCATCTTAGTCTCCAAACCCCGCCGCCCACTTGACGAAAACATCCACGATGAGGCTCGCCGCAACAACCCAACATACTCCCACCTCTTCTCCGCCAAGTAAATCCCTTTCAACTCGGACCCATCTCACCAAACCTTTGATGATCGGTGCAGTGGCGCGAGAAGGGTTTTCTGAGGTTGGGGCAGCGTGGGTTGGGTGAGCTTTGATCATTGAAACCCATTCGTGTTTGAGAAGTACAATAAAGAAATCTAAACAAGTAATGGGTCTTTTGAAATGTTTGTTCTGTAAAGAAGAACCAAAAAAAGAAAAAAAGAAAAAAAGAATTGATGCTTGTAGTGAAGAATAGTGAAAGAAAAGTTTGTTTCTTGATTTTATTTTTTTATTTTATGGGTTTGAGATGAGAAAGGCAAAAAGGAAGGAAAAAAAAAAAAAAAAGAACTGGTGCTTGGCAAAGAACAGAGAAAGAGAAAGAACAGAGACAAAAGGAAAGAAAAGTGGAGAAGAAAGAAAGAAAAAAAAAAAGAAAAGAAAAGGGGAGAGTGAAGTCAAAAGTTGCGGCTGGTGGGTCCCAAAATGTGTGTGTATTTACAAGATTGCCATTAAAACTCTGTTTTCATAACTTGAAAACACCTATAATTTGTTTTCAGTTTCCATAATTCATCACTCAAAAATCAAAGAATTGAGTGATGGAAACAAAATTTGAAAACAAATCCAAACTGAGTTTTTTTTTTTCTTCATGAGACCCACATATTTTGAGTTATGGGTGATGGAAATAAAGTTATGAGTTATGGAAATAACAAATCCAAATAGCCCCTAAGAGTTTCAGTTAGTCAATTCCAAATAAGATCCATATAGATTGCATTATGTAAAAACATTAAAGCATAAACACGTTCAATCAACAGTGATTGAGAAATGTCGTGGGAAAAAAAGGCACAACACAATAGCGATGAAAGTGAAATATTTGAAATGTATAACCCAGAAATAAAACATTTGAAAGCGAAAAAGAGTAGCCATACTGACAGCCACAACCTCTGAGGCCATGCTAGCCTCTTTGATCTGCAACTTCAGGGATTTTAAAGGAGATGAGGGAGAAGAGAAGGATTTTAGGGAATTTAGAACCTATTAGTTTTCCTAAACTTATCTCATGTGTGTAGATTTTAATTTGGTTTTTAATTTTTTTTTAAATTGATGTGGCGGTGTAATTAGTAGTTGATGTGACTTGAATTTTTTTCTTTTATTATTCTATTTGACACATCAGCTTTTTCCATCCAAGGATAACGGCAAGGATGAAATTGACGCAACACTGAAAATATTAGGAACCAAATTGACACAATTGAAATATTAAGGAATAAATTAAAATATGGTGTAAAGGATATAGACTAATTTTGTAATTTACCCTTTATTATTTTATCATTATTTTAATAAAATGTTTCTAACAGTAGCTCCTAAACCAATACTCTAAGGGCATTAGTTAACATTTCATTTTTATAAAATTAAGACAGCATAAGAAAAATTGTTGATCATGGTCAAAGGAAAATGAGATTGACTCAACCAGCAACTCAAAACGTAATTCACACGGGTCCTATGGTGACTCACAATTCACAAAGATTCCCTCTCTATTTCCGCAACAAATAGTGGAGCAATTCCTGATTCATCAAAAAAAAAAAAAACACATAGCGATTCTTGCAATAACTCTGACAAGATAAGGACTAATTTTGAGTCCAATCAAGTTCCAATAAATGTACTACTTGTAGAGAGGGAAAATTCCCGACCTATCACAAGCTGACACATCATACTACCAAGTTCACAAAATACAGCCAATTATAAAGCGCCACGTACTGCTGCTAGGTTTTGCCATCGCTATTCAGAAACCAATAGAAATTTGCCAAGTGTCATTGAAATAAAGGCATGAAACTGCATCAGCAGGTGTAAGCAATGACACAAGCAGCCTCGCACGTGTAAGCAGTGACACAAGCACTCAGCAGGTGTAAGCAATGACACAAGCAGCTCCGCACATGTAAGCGATGACACAGGCAGCCTCGCACGTGTAAGCAGTGACACAAGCACTCAGCACGTGTAAGCGATGACATAAGCGGACCAATCAAGCTGTGACAAGTGTCACCAATCAAACTCCGCCACGTGTCGCTCACCTACCCCTAAACTCCTATAAATAGAAGCCTTCCTAAGACACAAAGGAGACAACAGAGGACAACAGACAAGACAGAGAGAAGGAAGAGGAGATCTTGAGTTCAGAAATCCAGAAGCTCTGCCGGAATCAAACCCTGAAGCCTCCAAGAACTTCAAGAACTTCAACCTCGAATACAGACAACATTCGAAGCAAAATCATCCAAACTACTCGTCCAGATCTCAAAGTCCACTGGAATCAAGCTCAAAAGCCTCCAGAATCCTCAACAAACCACAAATTGGTGAAGCTCTACGGATTCAAGCCTCCAAAGCCCCGAAGAACTTCCACCACAAACCTTCAAATACGAAGAACAATCGAAGAGGAATCATCCAAATCATATTCCTAAATCTCAAAGTTTACTGGAATCAAGCTCAAAAGCCTCCAGAAACCTCAACAAACCATAAATCAACGAAGCTCTACGGAATCAAGCCTCCAAAGCACCGAAGAACTTCCACCACAAACCTTCAAACACGAAGAACACACGAAGAACACGAAGAACACACGAAGAACGCGAAGAACACGAAGAACAAAGAATTTCTAACAAGCTCATAGCCAGAGATTCATTGTAATTCCGTTTCAAAGATCTTCGATCCATTCCTCAGCCAAATTGAAGAATATCAAAATCACATTACCACAATTCCAATCAATAAATCTTTCAAGGAGATCGAATCAGAGGATCACTCTTTTGTAATTACAGAGAATTGTACCACACATTTATCAATACAAATTCGTATTTGTGAAACTATTTTACTTGTTTGATTTATTTCGAACTAAGAAATTTAGTCGTCTACAAATTCTGGCACGCCCGGTGGGACATCTCTGCCTCTCATCTCATTCTCCTTCAAAGAAAAAAAATCTTCATCATCTTGCTACCAACTTCAATGGCCTCTAGCAAGAACATTCAAGCTTCAACAATAGCTACTTCAATTAAACTTGGTACGGCTACCACCAACAGTTGCATTGAAGCAATCAATTGTAGCCATCCTAAAGCTCATAATCAGCTTCAATCTCAATCAACCAAGGAAGCCAAGGTCCAGACAATCATCTCCTTAGACCCTCTTAAAAGAAACAAGGTCATCAACAAGGACATCTCCATCTTGGAACACCTCAAGTATGGGGGCAAATCCCCTTCTTCCTTCACAAGAAGCTGGTCGCACGATTTCTCTCTCATCAAAGGGAACCCAAAAGATGAGATTTCACGTGCTCACTTCAATTCACTTCCTTCTCCATCATCTGTGGAAGTTGTGTCAGTCATGATGACTAACACCTCTACCATGGAAGAAAAGATGGCTGAAATGGAACAAAGGGTCGTCCTTCTCACAAAAGCACTTGAAGATAAGGACCTCCAAATTGCAACTTTAATGAACAAACTCGAAGTACAAGATCTTGGTGAATCAAGCCATGGTCATAAATTCGCATCTGCAAAGGATGATGAAGGAAAAAAAATTGAAAACACTCCCCGACAAGAACAATCCACCTCAATGGCCTCAATATCTGTCCAACAACTACAGGACATGATAACGAACACCATACGAGCACAATATGGAGGTTCTTCCACACATTCTCTCATGTATTCAAAACCTTATACGAAGCGCATTGACAATATGAGAATGCCAAATGGGTATCAACCCCTCAAGTTCTTGCAATTCGATGGCAAGGGAAACCCTAAGCAACACATTGCTCACTTTGTAGAAACTTGTGAGAACGCAGGGACTCAAGGAGGCCTCTTTGTAAAGCAGTTTGTTCGTTCACTGAAAGGGAACGCCTTTGATTGGTATACAGACTTGGAACCTGAGTCGATTGATAGTTGGGATCAGTTGGAAAGGGAGTTCCTTAACCGGTTCTACAGCACGCGCCGCACAGTAAGCATGATGGAGCTTACCAATACTAAACGGTGGAAAGATGAACCCGTTGTTGACTACATCGTCGGTGGCGTTCTTTGAGTTTAGATTGTAAGGATAGACTATACGAAATATCTGATGTAGAAATGTGCATCCAAGACATGCATTGGGGACTTCTGTACATCCTACAAGGGGTAAAACCCCGAACATTCGAAGAATTGGCAACTTGTGCGCACGACATGGAATTGAGTATCTCTTGCCATGAAAATATGAAACCTCCCATACCGAGGAGGAAAGCGAGAAAGGAAGTAAAGATGAATGACGGGAATGCAAAAGGCAATCTCAAAGACCAATAGCTGTTAACACTACCATAGTTAGGGTTCCAAGGAGAGGAGCAAAGACAAATGAAAAACAACTTGGAGGATGGCAAAAGAACGAAGTGTGTCGTCTGACCTTTAAGGAACGTGAGCAAAAATCATATCCGTTCCCCAATGAAGATGTGCCAAACATCTTAGAACAACTATTGCAATTACAGCTGGTTGAATTGCCAGAATGCAAGCGACCAGAAGACATAGGGAAAGTTGATGACCCTAACTACTGCAAATATCATCGCATCATTGGCCACCCAATTCAAAAATGCTTTGTCTTCAAAGAACAAATCATGAAGCTTGCCAAAGAAAACAAGATTGATCTAGACCTTGATGAAGTTGTCGGGTCAAACCATGTGACCATTGCTTGTGATGTACTTCCAACTCTCTGGCAGGGGGGGAACACCAATAAGGCTTACAAATTGATTGACAATGAGAGTGTAAGGATCGGCCCCATCAATGGGAAGTTCCTCAAACGCTTCTATGCTTGAAAATCAAGAATTGCTCCTCGGTAAGAGTCTAAACTACCCACTGCAGCACTACAAGAGTACATGATGTTTTTTCCATTACCTTTGAAAGTGCACAAATAAGGAGAAATTAATCCCACTCTATGTCACCACTTGTGAGTGTGGCGTAGTGGTTGGATGTCCATGTCACCCTTGAGGCCAAGGTCTCGGGTTCGATTAGAGATGATACCCACTATTGCACAATTGGTACCCATGAAATACCGTGGGGTGTAGGGCAAGGATTACACACGTGAGCCCTCCATTTTTGTAAAAAAAAAAAAAAAAAAAAAGAAACAAAAAAAAAACAACAACAAAAAAAAAAACAAAAAAAGAAAAAAACAAAACAAAAGAAAAAAAATCATCAAAAACAAAGCAAAAGAAAAAAACAAAACAAAAGAAAAAAAAAATCATCAAAAACAAAGCAAAAGAAAAACAAAAAATTTTTTTTGTTGAACTACGTAAATGACTTGATCCCTCTCCAGGGTACGTAGGCAGCTTAGTACTTTTCGCTAAGTTCAGTCACATAAAAAGAAGAAGGATTGTCAGTCTAGCTTGAAGAGTTTGTCCAAAGATTGTCAACATGCTTTCAAGAACCCTTTGATTGGCAAGGCGTCGCTTAAGATCAATCAATTGCTCACTATATGATGTTCAAAGATCATTGTGGTAGAAAGTGATAGCTGCAAAGAATTGGTGTTACGTAGCTTTCCTTGAAATAATGATAACTTGATTCTCGGTTGTGGAGTAAAATAAAATCTTCAACCTCTGTTGCAAGGAATGGAGTCTGCATGGCATTGCTCATCTTTTGTGGACATATTCCCACGTCTCTGAAGTATACTTTGCATCACTTATCTCCTGGGGGCATCTTTTTTGTACCTTTCAAGTCTAGGCTATATTGTCTCTCTTCTAGGATGTGCCACTTCACAACTCTAAAATTTGAACCACATCATCTTCCTTCTGAGTGGTGTTGTTTCACATCATGTCTCTAAAATCTGGACAACGTCACCTTCCTCCAACATCTGAAGTTGATGTTGCATCATCTCTCCTCTAAGGGCATGTTCGTGCAATGTCAAAATCATGGCGGCATTCTTCTCACATCTTCAAGGTTTTATTGGCATCTCTTTGCATCCTCGAAGTCTTGATGGGAGCTTCTTGAAACTTCAAGCTTCATTATAAAGGCCAATATTAGTGCAGCTTCTGTGCAAATGGAGTGTCGGCACGACTTCAATATAGATGAACTATTGGCATAGCTTCTGTGCAAATGAAGTGTTGACGTAGCTTCATGGCAAAAATGAATGTTGGCATAGCTTCTGTGCAAATGGAGTGTTGACACGACTTCATGGCAAAGATGAATGTTGGCATAGCTTCTGTGCAAATGGAGTGTTGACACGATTTCATGGCAAAGATAAATGTTGGCATAACACGTGCAAATGTAGTGTTGACGTAGTTTCATGGCAAAAATGAATGTTGGCATGACTTCTGTGCAAATGAAGTGTTGACGTAGCTTTATGGGCGATAGCATTATTGTCTAGCTGAATATCCTTATGGAAACGTCGTTGCAAAGACGAATATCACTAAAAGATTATTGATGCAAGAAAAGAATGTAACAACATGAAGGCATACGTTCTTGCAACGTTGCTATCAATGAAATACAAAGTCACCAAATGAAGGCGAACACTTCTATGAGAACGTCAACGTGAAGTTTGATATCAAAACCCAAAGATCAAGGAAACTGAGCTGCAAAACAAAAACAAGCAACAACAAAAAAAGCAAAGTCAGAAGAAAATCTCATTGCATGGCTAAACTAAAAAAAAAAAAAAAAAAAAAAAAATCTTAAAAGCTGGAGAAGAAGACTGAAGGCTGGTTCTTGCATTCTTGAAATAAAGCATCATGATTCCCTAAAAAAAAAAAAAAAAAAATCAGTGAAAATTTTAAATAATAATAACAAATAAATAATGAATAAAAAAAAAATAAAAAAAAAAAAAGATCTCTACACTTTTATTCAGAAGATTACACTTTGAATAAATGTATGTATGCCCGTATGGCTTTATATAGAAAAAATTTCTGGGATAAACAGACAAAAAAAAGAGGAGGAGTCCAACAATGCTGCTTCTCTTCCAAATTTTCAAAGTTCTCTGACAAAGATGACCCAAAGAATCAACATTCAGCAGCCACCATAATGTCTTCACCCTGTCAGGGCAGCCACCATAATGTCTTCATCCTGTCAGGGAGGCCACCAGAATTCCTGCATCCTGTCAGGGCGGCCACCACAAAATTAGACCAGAGAAAAAGAAAGCTATAAGTCCAACAAAGACCCACGACTTTCTCGTCCAAATTTGTGAAAATTCAGCCCTTATTTCACAAATCGACACCACGAGTCTTCTACAATCTTCGATCCGCCAAACACGAAAGTTTCGAGGCCCGGATACCAAGCCACGCGCATCCACGCGCCTCCCTGGCTACAAAGGGTCGCGGCCTACACCTCCATATTTATACAAACCCGAGACTTAATTTCGGGAAAGCGGCATTACCATTCGATCCGGCGGCCCCGGATCGACAAAACCCAAAAATCTCAAGTCCAAAAAATGACGCACGCGCCGCCACGCGCCGTCAACAAGTCGGGCAAGTCCATCGTCAGTTGCACGCGCTGCCACGCGCCGCTGGATAAATTCACGCTCAGCCACGCGCCGGCTTCATTTCACGCGCTCGCACGCGCCACGCGTGACACGCGCTCCTCATCGATGACGTCACGGATGACGTCATCCTCCCGGTTCGACTCGCTTAGACCCGGTTCAACCGGAAAATCCGACCGGATCCGACACTTTGAAAAAAAAAAATAAAAAATATTTGACAAATTTAGACTTTGACCAAAAAAAGTCAAAATTTTCAAAATGGACTGTCCCACTCAATTTTCACGTACTTTCCAATTTTGGTACATTTCTTCTTCAGAAGCTCGAAAATTGCACAACAATCAATTTCTAAAAAATTGACTTTTGCACAAATTTTGACCAAAAGTCAAAATTTTTAAGATTGACAACTGTCTGGCTCAATTTTTCGTGTACTTTCCAATTTTGGAGTACGTTTCTTCAACCAAGATTCGAAAATTGCACAACGATCCAATTTCTAAAAAATTTGACTTTTGCACAAATTTTGACCAAAAGTCAAAATTTTTAAGATTGACTGTCTTGCTCGATTTTTCGTGTGCTTTCCAATTTTTGGTTCTATTTATTCATTTGAGAATCCAAAAATTGCTCAAACGATGTGATTCTGACTATTGGCTTTGATGTAAACTCTGACCGAAAATCAAGATGTTCAAGCAAAACTTGTCCTATCAAGTTTTCGCAAAGATTTTAATTTTGAAATCTAGGTATTTGTTTTGGACTTAGAGACTACATCCGCTTCTCCAAAGTACTAGCGGTATCCAAAATTTAAGCTCTCAAGATCATAATTTGAGATCCATCCATTTGGTCCGATTCCCTCAAATTATCCTCTAGACTTGATCAAGGCTCCCCTTTCAAAAACGGACGAACTCTCACAAGTATGTCTCGGAATTGAAATTACATTGGGTCAACTGCTTCAACCTATTATTTTCGTCGGTGCCTACCGATCTCCAACCTAACGTTCCCATTCGGCGCCCACATTCTCATCCACCGTTCCCATTCGGCGTCTACCATTCTCATCCACCGATTACCGAGAAGTCTCATCCGCCATTCTTAACTACCCGGCTACCATTCTTCATCTCTTCTCTCTAAATAGAAGGGCCGGATTCAATAAGTCAATCAAGAAAAAAAAACACATACACCGAGTTATGAAATGAAAATTTGCTTCTTTCAAATTTTCAAATCCTCACTTCTCACGGCCGGTTCTCACTATGGTCTCGTCATTCTCAATACCGAGCAACCAAGATCACTTCATGATCAGTTTGAAATCAACCCCTTCATGGTTCAGTAGCAACCCTTCTCACAACATCATCATTGTTTTAGGATTCAAACAAATTTTGTTTCCTCACATAATGACCACGTTTGTTCATAGAGTTATTCATAACAAGGTCGGCATCGTTGTTCCATGCTTTCTTGGATTTGGTTCACCGGGGAAATCCAAGTCCAGCAGAGACACCGTTCCTAAGACCGGGGCTTCCGGAGTCACTTTTCCACTGTTTGGTCTCCCAATAGAAGCGGTGGTTCGGAACAAACAGCAGCATGGCTGGTTTCTAAAACCAGGATCACAAGTTAGCTCCATCTTTCATTTGTTATGCTTTCCCAATAAAAATGCATCAAGTGAAGATGGTAAGAAGTGTTGGGGTATCCTACAAATTGTCTCCCATCCAACACTTGTGATGACCTCCAAGGTACCAGCTCATCAGAAATTAGCCTTTGGTGTCGGTGAAGGGTTACCAAAGCCTCGTCAATGTTTCCGCCATCATGGTGTCCAAATGTCATCGTTCTTTGGTACTACAAAGCGCACTTTACGGAATTACTCCAACTTAAGATCGGCTTGAAGAATTTCGAAAATATACTTCGAAATTACTTCAACTTAATGTCCGTCGGTATGGTCCGGTCACACGAGGCGCATTCAACGACTCTGGCGACGAACATCATTCAGCATGCGACGAGTCCCATGCTCCGAAGGTGTACGTCCCGAGAGACATCTACTCCAGAATCCCCAACATGCGGGGTCGAGCCATGATGTCATATATCCCACCCATCCACTTGGCTTCATCACCATCTTTTTCACCATCAACAACAACAATCCCAAAATACTCTTCCGAAATTACTTCAACTTAACCGAGAATGATGCAATAATGCAAGCACATTCAACCACACTCCCACATGTTCTCTCTGACGATCCGAAGTATACCCTTCGGCTATAACTTCACCGGAAATCCTTAAAAATAAGAGGCTAGCTCCGAGCTGCGCATCTTTTGTATGCCAACATTCTCACACCTCTTCTCCATCTTCGAACACCCTGTGATCGCCACCAACAATCCAAAATACTCTTCGAAAATTACCTCGAGCTTAACATCTACCGAAATGTTTCAATCTTGCAAGTACATCCAACTTCTTGCAAATAACTTTCAACCCCACCAACCCACTCCAAGTACCATTGAATACTCTTCTGAAATTACTTGACTTAACCTTTGCTCAGAAAGCTCGGTCACACGAGTACATTCAAATACGGGCAGACCCCTTCTCAGTCTCATCAAAACCTTTCATATGGGTGGGTCTACTCTTCTGCAATTACTTCATCCTGCTAAAAGCTCCACCACCTTCAGCTATTTCACTAGAAGAGTCAAGTATAAAAAGGAATCCACTTTCTTTCAAGACTCATTCATTCACCACACTCTAAAAACTGTGTGCATGAACGAGTCTCGAGGGGGCATTTGTAGAGAGGGAAAATTCCCGACCTATCACAGGCTGACACATCATACTACCAAGTTCACAAAATACAGCCAATTATAAAGCGCCACGTACTGCTGCTAGGTTTTGCCATCGCTATTCAGAAACCAATAGAAATTTGCCAAGTGTCATTGAAATAAAGGCATGAAACTGCATCAGCAGGTGTAAGCAATGACACAAGCAGCCTCGCACGTGTAAGCAGTGACACAAGCACTCAGCAGGTGTAAGCAATGACACAAGCAGCTCCGCACATGTAAGCGATGACACAGGCATCCTCGCACGTGTAAGCAGTGACACAAGCACTCAGCACGTGTAAGCGATGACATAAGCGGACCAATCAAGCTGTGACAAGTGTCACCAATCAAACTCCGCCACGTGTCGCTCACCTACCCCTAAACTCCTATAAATAGAAGCCTTCCTAAGACACAAAGGAGACAACAGAGGACAACAGACAAGACAGAGAGAAGGAAGAGGAGATCTTGAGTTCAGAAATCCAGAAGCTCTGCCGGAATCAAACCCTGAAGCCTCCAAGAACTTCAAGAACTTCAACCTCGAATACAGACAACATTCGAAGCAAAATCATCCAAACTACTCGTCCAGATCTCAAAGTCCACTGGAATCAAGCTCAAAAGCCTCCAGAATCCTCAACAAACCACAAATTGGTGAAGCTCTACGGATTCAAGCCTCCAAAGCACCGAAGAACTTCCACCACAAACCTTCAAAATACGAAGAACAATCGAAGAGGAATCATCCAAATCATATTCCTAAATCTCAAAGTTTGGAATCAAGCTCAAAAGCCTCCGAAACCTCAACAAACCATAAATCAACGAAGCTCTACGGAATCAAGCCTCCAAAGCACCGAAGAACTTCCACCACAAACCTTCAAACACGAAGAACACACGAAGAACACGAAGAACACACGAAGAACGCGAAGAACACGAAGAACAAAGAATTTCTAACAAGCTCATAGCCAGAGATTCATTGTAATTCCGTTTCAAAGATCTTCGATCCATTCCTCAGCCAAATTGAAGAATATCAAAATCACATTACCACAATTCCAATCAATAAATCTTTCAAGGAGATCGAATCAGAGGATCACTCTTTTGTAATTACAGAGAATTGTACCACACATTTATCAATACAAATTCGTATTTGTGAAACTATTTTACTTGTTTGATTTATTTCGAACTAAGAAATTTAGTCGTCTACACTACTACTTAGGTAAGACTTTTTTATCTTCCTAGAATTGACACTATGCTTATCATGGAATTCATTATAGCATAGGAACTGTTAAGCAATATGCTATAAATTATTATAAAATAGCCATGAATTTGGATTCTATTTAATATATCATGGAATGATTGGTGCTTTTGAAATTTTCAGATTCTATTCTCAAATTTAGAGTTTGAGAATTTAGATTGAGTTTGTTGCAATTGCCTGCAACTGTAGACGACTAAATTTCTTAGTTTGTAATAAATCAAACAAGTAAAATAGTTTTACAAATGCAAATTTGTATTGATGAATATATAATACAATTCTTTGTAATTACAAAAGAGTGATCCTCTGATTCGATCTCCTTGAAAGATTTGTTGATTGGAATTGTGGTAATATGATTTTGATTCGAACACCGAATATACTTCAATTTAGCTGAAGAATGGATCGAAGATCCTTGAAATAGAATTACAATGAATCTCTAACTATGAGCTTATTAGAAATCCTTTATTCTTCACGTTCTCCGTGTTCTTTGTGTGTTCTTCGTCTTCAAAGATTTGTGGTGGAAGTTCTTCGAGGCTTTAGAGGCTTGAATCCGTAGAGCTTCACTGATTTGTGGTTTGTGAGGTTTCTGGAGGCTTTTGAGCTTGATTCTAGTGAACTTTGAGATCTAGGAATATGATTTGGATGATTCCTTTTCAATTGTTCTTCGTATTTGAAAGTTTGTGGTGGAAGTTATTAGGGGCTTTGGAGGCTTGAATCCGTAGAGTTTCGCCAATTTGTGGTTTGTTGAGGTTTTTGGAGGCTTTTAAGCTTGATTCCAGTGAACTTTAAGATCTAGACAAGTAGTTTGGATGATTCTGCTTCGAATGTTCTTTATATTCGAGGTTGAAGTTCTTGAAGTTCTTGGGGGCTTCAGGGCTTGATTCTGGCAGAGCTTTTGTACTTCTAAGTGCTTCTGAATCTTCTTTGATGCTGCTTGTGCTCTAAATGGCTTGGTGTCTCCTTAAATGTCTTAGAAAGATTTCTATTTATAGGAGTTTAGGGATGGGTGAGTGACATGTGGCGGAGTCTGATAGTGACACATGTCACAGCCTGATTGGTCGGCTTATGTCGTCTCTTACACGTGCTGGATTGCTTGTGTCATTGCTTACACATGCAGGGTTGTTTATGTCATCGCTTACACATGCTGATGCGTTTTATGCCCCTATTTCAATGACACTTGGCAAATTTCTGTTGGTTTTTGAATAGTGATAGTAAAACTTAGTAGCAGTATGTTGCATTTTGTAATTGATTGTATTTTGTGGGCTTGGTAGTATGATGTGTCAACTTGTGATAGGTCGGGAATTTTCCTGCTCTATAGCAACATTGCCAAGTTAGGAAAGCAGTTTTTTTTTTTTTTTTTTAATTTTATTTAAGATAGAATTCTATTCGAGTTTAACCTAAGTGCATATATGTTTAAAGCTCATTTCTAGAGACTTGAAGTCAGATCTTTACTCCTAAACCCCATAAACACTTATTCCTGTAAAATAACAATCACGTCAATGGTGCGTAGTAGTCGAAAACAAAATTTTGACTTGGTGGTTGTTTGGCTTTTTTTCTTTTTTTTATTTAGTTGTAAACATTACTCAATCCTAAACATTAATTAGTATTCATGTTTGTAGTTGTTTATAATGTAATATTGAACGAACAATGAGATTTGGCTGCATTTGTAGATAAAGATTGGAGTAGCGAGGTGCACTTGCAAAAATCACTCCGTTGAAGAATTCGTGATGCTTTCAAGAGAATGCAGTTGAAGAGGTGCTACTATAAGTTTATATGAAAAATATAATATGCATATGGTAGTTTTGTCAATTACCATTACTTTGCATTCCATACTGTTGTGTTTTAGCCTAGGGTCACAACTTTACTCAATATCTTTTTATAGGAGATAAATTTTAACAAATCAACTATTGGATTACAATTTCTTCTTATTTCCTTCATGTTTACAAAATTTCTAAAAAATTCAAGATTAATAGCTATGTTATCAATAAATTGTTTAAATTGTAAGTTTTTGTAGTTTAAAATTAATTATGTATAAAATATAATTTTATAGATCATATAGTAAATGATATCCGATTTGCATAAAATTTGACATGTATATTAAAAGCATAAAAAATATGAAATCCAATAATTAGATTTTTGAAATATGTAGTAATATCAATGATGTTAAATAAGATTGTAGTCTTAGGTTACAACTAATTTTGTAGCTAAATTTTGTCCATATATATATAGAACAAAAAACCCACTTAACATTCATGAGAGTAGGAATTAATTTTAGAAATAACTTCTTCAATAGCTCTGACCGATCAATTCCAAAGAAAATAGTAGTCTATCTATAATTAACCATTCTCATATAATGTCCTGAAAAAGTTGAATTATATAAATGGAAATATCATAACTTGCTTTTACTGGTCAAATACGTTTTAAAAACAATTAGGACAAAACGTTTTCATTAGGAAAGGACAATGTATTTTGGTAAGGAAATATTGCCATATACATTGAGCAACTAAATGTTCATCTAATTGTGAATATTTATAGCCATTCAAATACTAACATTATATATGTATCAAAAAAAAAAAATACTAACATTATATATATGCAAAATAACTTACAAATTGTTACCAACATAAAAGCTTTGAAATTGGTAAAAAGAAAACCATTTTCATCAATTCACTTAAATAATAAATTTTAATAATTTATATAAAAATATTCCAACACATACTAATATATTTTCTCTTTAAGAGAAATGATATAGCTCTTCAGAATGATGAATGTTCTTCGTTGATGAATGTGGCAAAGCTAAGTAGAAACTGCTATCTTTATTTTGAACTCATATGTGCTCAGTTGAGATTGATATATACTGGACATGGTGAGCATAGGAAACAAAACCTAATTTTTATTTTTTACTCTTGCATGTAATGAATAGATGAACAAGGCCGAGTCAGATTGTCAAATGTCAGACAATGGCGTCTAACTGTTTTTCACATTGCTTCATTTTTTTTTCACATTGCTTCATTGAATATCCTATGCTAATGGTGTTTGATGATGTGCAATACTATAAGATGTTGAAGTCCAAGGAAGTCTAGGATCTTTTGGTTTTGTTTTTGCATAGAACTATGAAAGGCAAAACCCACACATCCACTCCAAAAGGACTAGCTTAACAATTGGATGTAGGGTGAGTTAGATCGTTTAAAATTTTCTTCTAAAAAAAGGTACTTAATTAGATTTTGGACAAATGTGATTTTGTAATCAAAATGACTAGCTGAAAAATTTTTCACTTAAAATTGTTACCATGCAAGTTTAAAGGAAAAAGATGGGAATCTAGAAGGAGGATGATTGGGTCATCAAGACTATTAGGAGGAATGCCCATATAGCATTGAGCAACCAAGATAGCATTTGTGGTTGCTATTCGCTTTTGTGTAGATTAAATGCCTAGAACAAAGATAGACTTAGTGATATCGTTTATTGAAATTCTTAAGAGCATTGGCATCAACTGTTTTATGCTAAATGCCTTTTTTACACACTAAAACATACTTTATCTATTTTAACATACTACTTTACAATTTATACTACATCACATCTTCAATTTTAAGATTCAACACATTAAAATAGTATATCTAACTAATTAAAAAAAAAATTCATTTTACTCCATAACCCATAAACTCAATACAAAACTATTTTACAACCCAATTCAACCCATAACCACTGGCCACCATGACCACAATCCTAATCCATCAAAATCAAACCAAATTTGCAAAAAAACTTGTCTGTGAGAAGAAAAAGGGAAGTAGACAGGCAGAGAGAGGTTTGAGGGAAGAGAAAGAAAAGATAAAATATATGAGAGAAGAGAAAATACAATAAAATTGAGTTTTGTATTTTTACAACATGCTACAGTACTCTTCTACTAGTAGAAGGGTACTGTAGCATGTTGTAAAAAAATTGGGTTTTGGCATATCAGATGAGGTGTGTTTTTTTGTGTTTGGTGTGACAAATGCTAAAACTTTAGTATTTGACACATCTGATGCCAATGCTCTAAAACAATGATTGGAATAATGTTTTGAAAAGAAAGGTGAATTATATGTAAAATACATTGGATTGGAGAGTGAATTCATGTAGTGAGGTTGATTTATGATTAATATGACGTTTTATATTTTTGTTGTTGCAAAACTGAATTTAGATTATGTTTTGAGTCAGGTAAAAACTTACAAATGTTAGAATCCTTTGTATAGTTTCCTCATTGTATCGTCAAGCAAAATAAATATATGTTATTTTTATTTAACTATCCCATGCATTACATGGCTTGGAGACTTGTGATGTAGAACACACAAGCATAAATTTATAAGTAACTAAGCATTATTTTACACTATTAGATCCTGATAATGATGAAAATAGTAAAAATAACAATAAATGGCAAAATAAACATAACATAAACATAATATTAATACAAATAACAATGGCACTTGTCACCACATCCTAGGTTCGAGTTCTCACGAGGACTGTAATTGAAATTTCTAGTAAGTTCCAGAAACCAATAGAGCCTGGGGTGTGTGTGAGTTCGGGGTCTCCGAGCTTCAATTCAAGCTGGTGGTACCAATGGGCTTACCCAAATGTACCACGGGGGCGTGGGACAATGACTGCCACATGCGAGTCCCCTTTTTCGTTCCTCAAAAAAAAAAAAAAAACAAAAACAAAAACAAAAACAATGGCACTTGTTGATTGTGAGTTTTCTTCAAGCAATTCCCCTAAGATTCCATACATTAGCTACTCTAGGTTAATCTACACCATGCATTAAAATAGCAATAACATGTTCATAAGTACATCTTCAGCACTGTAGGCTATGTTCATTTAAATTTTTTATATATATATATATATATATATAATTTATGTTGTAGACTTACCTAATAAATTGTCATATTCATGATCAATCTTGAGAATTCCAATTAAAACCCTAAGTTCAAGCTTAGAGCTAATTCTTTTACTAAAACCACTTAGGTGAGAATATTGATTCAAATAGTGTAAAAGTGCATTATATATGCAAATTATATTCAATACCTCAAGTTATAAACATTCTTTTTTATACAGTATCATGCTTCTAGTGAACTTTAACATAAAATAATTTTGTATTAAGAAAATCAACTAATGTTAATTTGAAAATAGTATTTCAATTAGGTTTCACAAAATAACTATGATACCAATGCTTATCGTATCAATTAATGTTGCAATTTAATGACACTAAATGATCATCATATTAGTGTCGTAATTGAGTAAAATAATCTCCATTAGCTCAAATACTATACATTTTCTTTTTTATAATTGTATCATATTTATTCAAATTATACTACTAATGAAAAAGGCACAATGGACTTGAAAACTTAAATAAATATTAAAAAAGCGGTCTTCATAGGCAATGTTAGGCTAAAAATAAGAGTCTTGAAAAGATATTCCTGCAATGATTGATCCCTTAACGTTTGAAATCAATGTCAAGTTTAGCATTTTTTATTTGTCTTCATCATTTTGAAATTGAGTATAATCTAACAGGTCTAAGGTTGTAAATTTTTTTCAAAAAAAATTGATCTATTAAAGCAGCCAAATCTGCCGTAAGTATTATCTTGATTGCAACCGGCATGTTTGTTGTATATACACAAAAATTATCTATGTTATGAAAAATGAAAATAGTTATGTTTGTCTATTATGTCTTGGTTGTTAGAATTTGTTATATTGGTTGTTAGATTGAACGATTTCATTGTATTCACTGTTGGAACTTGGAATTTGTTCCTTATTAATGGTTTAGAATTTTCTCTTTTGATTCCTTAATGGCATATCTTCTCTTATATGAATCATTCTAATTGAACTTTGTCTTTATCTAGCAATTTCAACATTGGTTTATATAGGTTTCTGTGCGCGTATGTGTATGTGTACATGTATGTATATATATATATATATGTGTGTGTGTGTGTGTGTGTGTGTGTGTGTGTGTATAATTTGCAATATACATTGAAGTAGAGACGAGGGTGAGAAAGATTGTCAGTTGGTATAATTTTTTAAGCAAATCACAGCCATTATATGGTTACTGATTAAATGGCACATAGTGGTTAAGTGAAAATTAATATACATTTCAAGATAAACTAAGTTAAAATATACATTTCAAGATAAATTACTAAACGCTTCAACTCTAAGTTTTCACTGAAAAGCATAATGCAAGAATTTTTAGTTGAGAATTGAAATTTTCTGTACTTCATTTTAAAATTGAGTTTTTTTTCAATAAGTCTAAGGTCGTAAAATTCAAAGATAATCCATTAAGGGCATCAAAGCTGTCATAAGGATTACCATGATAGTGATCTGCACACATAAAAATAAATATATATGTATGAATGCAAAATACACTAAAGTGGAGATTAGGGTGGCTAAGATTGTCAGTTGGTACGATATTTTTGAAGTAAAATCACATCCATATAATGGTCGCTGATTTAATGGTACAAAAATGTTAAGTGAAAATGTACATTTCTAGAGAAACTATTGAACACCTCAACTCTGTGGTTTCTTGGAAAAGTAAAATGCAAGAATTTTTAGTTGAGAAATGAAATTATATATAGGAAGGTTAATCTCCATCACCGATTCACAATTGGTAAAAGACAAATGAGACACACTTATAAATAAACAGGTATTAGAAACTTCACATGAAAAGGAAAAAAAAAAATCATAACTCATCGTTAATTGATAATATTACTCTATAGATTGCTGACCACTAGAACTCCACAACTAAACATAATTATGTGAACCAAAAATAAACCATATGCTGATTGATACTATGATTTTCAAAAAACAAATTGTACTAGCTTAAACAATTGTTCTAGCTTGTCATTCTACTATTAAAAAAGCCAGGTCATAAGATTTTGGAACTAGAGTCGCTCTTATACCAGGACTCTCGATGGCTCTCTTCCGATGCTTGTAACCACATGATCAAGTTGATTTGCAATTATGACTATGCGGATTGTGTAGATTACCTATAAGTTCAGATGCAAATTTATTGGTGGCGTAACTTTTTGAGATGGAGAAAAACAATGCACAGAGACGCAACTTCTCCCTCATCAATGCCAAAGTAAGTAAAGAGAGAAGGGTATTTATTTATATATTTTTGAGAATAATATTAGTACTGTACACTTTTATTCACACTTTATCACAACTACTAAACTGTGATTAACGGTCTATCACAATCACATGGGCCCACCATTTTTTCTTACTACTCATAGTATGTATGTAGGACAATTGTGACAAAGTGTGTATTACTAGCAATATTGAAATTTTTTTAGAAATCATTTTTTTTTTAATTCAAAAATTTGAGATAACTATGTGATTATCATAAGTTGATGAATATCCAATTAATTTATCACTAATAGAATTGTAAACTATTTAAATGAAAATTTAAAATTTCTTATATAACACACACACATAAAATTAACCAGAAGAGGGATAGGGGGGGAAGCTATATACCTGAATTTTTTTTCCAAAAAATTGAGTGTAATTCTTGGACGAGTCTATATATTTCAACGTTTTTATATTTTAAAAAAAAAAAATTGGGGGAAGGGGGGCATACCCTAAACTACAAAAGATAAAACCCACACATACACTCCAAAGGACAGAACCAACACATACACTCCGAAAGGACTACCTCAACTACGGATGTAAGGTGAGTTAGGTTGCTTAAATTTTTATTCTAAAAAAAGGCTTTTAGATTTTGGGCAAATGTGATTTTTACTCAAAATTATTGGCTAAAAACTTATTTGCTTAGAATTATTGCTCTGTAGGTTTAAAGGAAAGAAATGGGACTCTAGAAGGAGGATGGTTGGGTCAAGATTGTTAAGTGGAATGCCCTTATAACATTGAGCAACAATGATAGCTCTTGCGGTTGCTATTGGTTTCTGTATAGATTAAATGCCTGAATAAAGATAGACGTGGTGAAAGTGATTGTTGAAATTCTTGACACAATGGGTCCGTTTGGATAGAACTTATTGCTAAAAACTGAAAACACTGTAACAAAATAATTTTTAAATGTGTGAATAGTGCTGCGGGACCCATTTTTAATAAAAAAATTGCTTAAAAAGTACATGAACAGTACGCGCACAGTACGTGCACAGTGCGCGCACTGCACGCTTGTCCCCCCGCAGCAGAAAAAAAAAAGAAAAAGAAAAAAAAAAAAGCAAAACGTGGATGCAGCAATAAGCTGGATCCAAACCAGCACAATGAATGCAACCATCTTTTGAAATGAAAAGTGAATTATGTGTAAGATACATTGGAGTGGAGAGTGGATTAATTTGTGTACTGAAGCTGATTTATTCTTAATATGAAGTTGTTTGTCTTTGTTGTTGCAAAATTGAATTTAGATTCAACTTTGAGTTAGGTAAACTTACAAAAGTTAGAATCCTTTAGGTCCGTTTGGATAGAACTTATTCCTGAAAACTGAAAACATTGTAGCAAAATAATTTTTAAATGTGTGAATTGTGCTGCAGGACCCATTTTTAATAAAAAATTGCTAAAAAAGTACTTGAACAGTGCGCACATAGTAGCGCACAGTACGCGCGCAGTGCGCGCACTGCGCACTTGTCCCCCCGCAGCAGAGGAAAAAAAAAAAAAACAAAACAAAACGTGGATGCAGCAATAAGCTGGATCCAAACCAGCGCTTTGTATAGTTTTCCCTTTGTACCTTCAAGCAAAATAAATACATATGATTTTTATTTAATAATTCCGTGCATTATACGGGTTAGCTACATACTTGTGATCTAGTAAATATAGACATAAATTTTTATGTAACTAAGCATTGTTTTCTACGCTATTAAATATTGATAATGATGGGAATTGTAAAACTAACAATAAATGGAAAACCAAACGTAACATATTCATAAACATTATAATAACACCAAATAACAATAGCACTTGTTGATTGTGAGTTTTCTTCAAGCAGTACCTCTAAGACTCCATGCGTTAGCTACTTTAGGTTCATCTACACCATGCATCAGAAGAGCAACAACATGTTAATAAGTAAATCTTAAGAACGTAATAACTTACATTCTTCTCCACTGGTATTTACACTCGGACCAAGACCTTCAATGGCTTTCTCCTGATGCTTGCAACCACATGATCAAGTTGATTTGCAATCTGTAAAAGGCATAAAGCATAGAAAATCATTAAAAAAAAAAACCCAACCAACTTTTAATTATACAATAACAAAAATAAAACCTTAATCCCAATATGTCAGGGTCGGCTATAGATCCTTTACAGACTAATTAGAGTCAGTTATGTGCATTCTTTTCTATCATTCTATCATATCTAACCAACTTTTAATGAGAAAGTGAACATGTGTGTATGTTTTTCTTAAATTTTGGTTTACTTTGTAGCTTTTTATTCTATAGAAAAATGGTGTAATCTCGTGTATGATTAAACTTAGAAGCTCATAAAGCCATTTCTATGAGAGACCAAACATAGTCACATTTTTCACCAAAAATCAAAAAGTATTTACCTTCTTATCATCTACACTGTCTACCATTGCAAGATTTGGGAGATCATCTGCACAAATATTAAACCATGACTTAATTAATCATTAGGTTTCAATTCCACTCCTCCACTAAAACGATATTGCTTATTTAGAAAGAGAAGCATACCCAAAAATTCTTGGCGAAAACACCATTTTGGTCTCTACATTTTAGGGTCATTGTTAATTTGGTCCCTATATTTTGGTAGCAGTTAATTTGGTCTCTATTATTTTCAACTTGAAATTAATTTGGTCTCTACCATCAACTTACTAATGAAAAATACTTACGTGGCTAACGGTGTATATAGTTGGCATACTTCACGCCTATGTGGCTTATAAAATTTTATTAAAAAATGACATGTAAGCGATTAAATTGAAGAAAAAAAATCAAAAACGAAAAAAAAAAATCTGAATTAAAAAGATAGAAAAACAAAAATGAAAGATAATTTTCAGATTTTCTTGTACTTTCTTGTCAACCAAACACAAAACTCAAACCTAGATTTGAACAAACAGCAAACCCAAAGGTCTCGTTTTCCTCCTCTCGTCATCTGTTTCTCTTTCTTTATCTCATTAATCTCCCTTCCTTACTTGCAAACCCAAAGCTCTCACTCTATAATCCACAATTGAACCCTCCAATGGCTGAAGCACAGATCGGCCTCCATAGCCGAAGTCCTTACTCTCTTCCCATCTCTGTTTCTCACCCTCTCAGTCTTGATCTCTTCATGGTCCAGAACTCACCAAGCAAGTTAAAGATTTGAACCCAACAGTGGTGGGATGTCATCCGTTTTAGAATATATAACTTTTACAAAGGCTTTGAGAGAGATACAATGGAGGGAAGCCATCTGTGCATTTGCCGAAGAAAGAAGAAGACAAACTTTTTTTTTTACCTTGGGTAAAGACGAACCTAGTTGGATAGATATGGCTTTATTCAAAATTGCTTGTGTTTTTGGTAAATTTGATTTAGTTGCTAGTTGATTTTCGTGTCTGAGATTTATAAATTTAATTTGTTTGTGTTAAATTTGATTGGTTGTGTATTTGTATGAGCAAAACGTACGAGGGTGACTGTTAATTGCTGAGTTTGTTAGATCTAGTCCAAATATCAGTTTGAGTTTTTTGTTTTTGTATTTGGTTAGCAAGGAAGCGTAAGAAAAATTGGGATTGATATTTCATTTTTGTGTTTCTATCTTTTAAATACATAAATTAATTATTATTCTTTTGTTATTCTTTTCAATTAAATGCTTGTGTGGAATTTTTTAATATTTATTAAAACATTTTAATAATATTTTATAAGCCACGTAGGCGTGAAGTATGCCAACAATACACATCGTTAGCCATGTAAGTATTTTCCGTTAGTTAGTTGACAGTAAGGATCAAATTAGTTGTAAGTTAAAAATAACAAGGACTAAATTAACTGCTTTCCAAATGCAAGGACAAAATTAACTATAACCCTAAAATGTAGGGATCAAAATAGTGTTTTTGCCAAAAACCTTTAACCTTATTGCTCTGCAATTCCCAATGAAATGCCGCTCTGTATCTTCTAGAAGATGTACCCAAAATTAATGACTTTTGCCCACACACACGCACACAAATAGAAAAGACATTTCACAATTTTCACCCTTTGGCCATGTCAAACTCCAGATTGTTATCTCTCATTATTGGGAAGAATACATGTAATTTTTTTTTGGCGAAAATGTACTTTTCGTCCTTACATTTTGGGTCAATTCCCATTTTGGTCCCAAAATTGATTTCGTTACGAATTTCGTCCCTAAAAAAAGAAAATCGTTTTTAAAATGGTCCCTGCCGTCAACCCATTGACGGAAACCTCCTACGTGGCAGACGGAAGGTCCTGCTTGCTGATGTGGCGATGACGTGGCCATTAAAATATTATTAAAAATAATTATTTAGAATTTTTAAATGCCACATCAGCATTTTAATTAATAAAAAATTTTAAAATTTTTTTTAATTCCTCAATTTTAATTTTAATTTAAAAAAAAATAAAAAACAAACAAAAGTGCATCGCTCAATGGTTCTTCGCTCGTTCTTGTTCTTCTGACCCACCTTGGCACACGCGTCGAACCCGAAGCGAGGATCGGAAACATCGATGGGTTCGGATCCCTGAGAGGAGTCGCCGTTGCGGTGTGAGGATAAGAGAATTTGTTGAATTTGTTTGTTCAGTGAAATCTGGTTGAGCACAGCGAGGTTAAGGTCAGATTGGGAGAAATTGGAAATGGAAGTGGAATTGGAGTTAGATTGAGAGTGGTTCCACAAATAGAGAGCTTGAAGCTCGGATTCGCGCATGCGGTCGCGAGAGGAGAGACGGAGATCGGAGTTGGAGAAGGAGAAGGAGAAGAGGTGGCGGAGGTCGGTGGAGAAAAAGAGAACGAGGATGAGGAGAGGAAGATATCGATCTGGGTTGAACAAGACGGACTGGGTGGTGGAGGGAACGAGCCGAAGGAAGATCTGAACGATGGAGGTGACGAGCCTCGGTGGATCTGGGCTGTCGGATTTTCTCTCCGATCTCTCTGGGTCGGGTCTTTTGGCTTTGCGTGGTGGGTCAGATCGACCTTTCTCTCCTCCGCCGACCCCAGCAAGTCCACCTCCACCTCCACCACCGAAGCAGCGACGCTCTTCTTCAGGTCCACCGAGTCGAAGGAAGATCTGAATGGTAGAGGTGACGAGCCTCGGTGGATCTGGGTTGATCTTGATTTTGATCTGGGTCTCCGATCTCTTTTTTTTTTTTTTTTTTTTTCTTTTTTTGTCTGTGTTGTTGTGATCTGGATTGGAGTTATTGGTTGTGGGTTTGTGTTCTTGTAATCTGGGTTTGATTGGGAAGAATATTGCTGGGTTTGATTGGGAAGGGCATGAAGAACAAGTGTAATGATTTTGTGAAAATTAATAATAATAAGTAATTTTTTAAAAAATTAAATTAGATTTAAGGTTTTTTTAAAATTTATTTTATTTTTTATATTAATTTTCTGACGTGATTCTGTTTAAAAAAAATTAAAATGCTGACGTGGCATTTAAAAATTTTAAATAATTATTTTTAATAATATTTTAATGGCCACGTCATCGCCACATCAGCAAGCAGGACCTTCCGTCTGCCACGTAGGAGGTTTCCGTCAATGGGTTGACGGCAGGGACCATTTTAAAAACGATTTTCTTTTTTTAGGGACGAAATTCGTAACGAAATCAATTTTGGGACCAAAATGGGAATTGACCCAAAATGTAAGGACGAAAAGTACATTTTCGCCTTTTTTTTTTTGGTGAGAAACAGACCATAAACTTTCATTAAAAACAAACTAGCCGAAATCGGCTTGAAGTATACTTAATTTGTAGCTGTGGTGGAACATTCTCTATCCACACTAAATAATCACTAACATGTCTAGCATGTCTAGCTAGGTGATGTGCTATACTATTGCCTTGTTTGCAAGTGTCAGAGAAACTTAAGCTGCTGAATGTGTCCATAGTCAATCTTGCTGCAAAAATCAGATGACCAAACGTGGTAAGGGACTTCTCTTCACTGTTCAGGGCTTTAATTACCATCTTTGAATCAACCTCAACATGATAGAAGAGAATCCTAGCTCAGCTGCAAAAGAAACCGCTCGGACTGCTGCCAGAGCTTCAACGTCCTCAATGGAAGGTGGAAGCGCGATGTTCTCGGACAAAGAGGCTAGAACCTGACCTTGGTGATTCCGTATCACCACACCCAGCCCCGCCCTTTTATTTTCTTTAAATACAGCCCCATCAAAGTTTGCTTTGAGTTTTGTCACTGGAGGAGGTTTCCATCTGATTTGCTGCCTTTCTGCTCTTGGTAACTAAGGTTGCCTCTCCGAAAGCACCTGCAAGAACTCCTGTAGCATTTGGGTGGCAAATGGGCAGATTTGATTGTAAGGGAAATCTTTCTGTGTAACCCTCACTTGGTTCCTGCGATACCATATCGTCCAAGCGGTAGTGGCAAAGTTTTCCAGATCCTTAATTTCAACAATAACATGTTGGACTAGTGCATGAAAAGATGAGAAACTTGAACCTCCTCTGAAGCTCCACTAATGATCTGACTCCCACACCACCGACAATTTTGGACACTCCCAGAGTGCATGGAGGACAGTTTCGGGAGAGGCACGGCAGTGATCACAAATGCTTTCAGTCAGAACTTTCCTATGGACCAAGTTTGTCTTTGTTGGGATTGCATTTTTACATGCTCGCCACATGAAATTCCTAACTTTATTAGGAACTGTAGCCTCCCAAATCTTCTTCCAGAGAACTTGATGAAGGCTCGGGTTAATTGAACTTGTACCTTGAATGCAATTTTCATTGACAAGAAACTTATAGCCTGATCTAACAGAGTAGTTACCTAAAGAGGCAAAAGGCCAAATAACTTTATCCTCAGTCGGCTTCTGACCCAATGGGATGCTCAGTATCAGTTCAGCTTCTTGTGGAGTGAACAACCCGTTGATCAATTCAGACTCCCACCTGTGAGAAACCGGATTGATGAGATCAAGCACTTTGGCTTCTTGGAATCCTTCCACCATTGGTGATTGCACTGTAGGATGATCCAAAGATGGTTACTAGGCATCGTTCCATACGCTAATGTTCTCCCCAAAGCCCACCCTCCACCTTGCTCCTCTCTTCAACACATCTCTTCCTTTCAATATACTCTGCCAAGCATAAGATCCTCTTGAGGACTGGGCAGCCTCCATGATGGAGCAATTTGGAAAGAATTTGGCCTTGAAAATTCGATAAAATAAGGCATTTTAATTGTGAAGGAGACGCCATGTCTGTTTTGCTAAGAGAACATCATTAAATAACACTAGATCCTTGAAACCCATACCTCCATCTTTCTTTGGTTGGCAAAGATTTTTCCACTTCACCCAATGGATTTTTCTACGGGTCTCCTCTCTGTCCCCACCAAAATTTTCTAACAAGACTTTCAATTTCAGAGCATAGACCTACCAGAATTTTAAAGCAACTCATAGCATAGGTAGGAATTGCTTGTACCACCACTTTAATTAGAACCTCCCTACCTGCTTGTGATAGTAGTTTTTCCTCCCACCCTTGTAATTTTCTCCACACCTTCTCCTTGATGAAGTTGAAACTAGCCTTCTTCCTTTTCTCCACAAATGATGGTCATCCCAAGTACTTCTCATATTGTTTGAAATCAGCAACTCCCAAGGCTTGCTTTATGTGGTTTCTCATGTCCTTTAAGGTTAGCTTGCTAAAGAATATGGTAGTTTTATTCTTATTAATCTGTTGACCAAAACATCTACCATAAATCTCCAGTATTTCAAGTACTTTTTGGCATTCCTGTATAGTTGCCCTACAAAACAGAAGACTATCATCTGCAAAAAGATGATGAGTTAGTTTATGGCTATTTTTGCAAAGCTTGTAGCCTTGGATCTCTCTTGAGAGAGAGGCTTGACTTATGAGGCCATATAGTCCTTCTGTGCATAGTAAAAATAGAAAGGCGAGAGTGGATCTCCTTGGCGAATACCCCATGTTGGATGAATCATCCCTTTTGGCTCCCCATTCACCAAATTAGAATATGAGACCGTAGTAAAAGTATAAGCAGATTTATCCATTGTTCTTTAAATCCCAATTTCCTCATTACCATCTCCAAATACCCTATCATACGCTTTGCTAATGTCCAGTTTAATTGCCATATAATTATCTCTCTCATTATGTTGCAACAAACTATGAAGTGATTCATAAGCTACCAAAATATTATCAGAGATCAATCTACTATTTATGAAAGCACTTTGATGCTTTGATATAATTTTTGGTAAAACTTTTTTAAGTCAGTTTGCTAAAATCTTTGAAAAGATTTTATAGAGGACATTACATAAACTAATGGGTCTATATTCTGAAACATTTTCTAGGCTTTTTGTTTTTGGGATAAGGGTGATGGAGGTGTGATTTAGGTGGGGGGGGGGGGGGAAGGGTAGCAAAATTTAGGAAATTGAGAACATCATGTATATAATCATCTCCAATTAAATTCCAGTAATTCTGAAAAAATATAGGAGGCATACAGTCAGGACCTAGAGCTTTTAGTGGGGCCATCTGTTTGATTGCTTCCTTTATTTCCCATGCCATAAATGGAGCAGAAAGCTGAGGGTTCATATCTTTTGTAATTATTCTCTGGATGGAATTTATAGTCCCATTGTGTTGAGGAGGATGTATGGAAGTGAATAGATCTCTGTAATAGTCCACCAATATGCTTGTCACCTCTTCAGAACTTGAACACCACTGCCCTTTTGAGTTTCTGATGTTCACAATGGAATTTTTCCGGTATCTTTGGGTAGCTCTTCTATGAAAGTACTTCGAATTTTGATCTCCATTCTTCGCCCATAACACTTTTGATCTTTGTAACCACATGTGTGATTCCTTATCTAGTAGATCATTTATGTATGCTCAAAGGGATCTGACTCAAGAATTGACCCCAGGTTGCAAAGCCTCCCTCTCGGCCTCAATAAGTAATCTGCTATTCAAGTTCAATTCAGATCAAACATTCCCAAAGTTAGCTTTACTCCACTGCTTTAACTCCTTCCCGCATTTCTCTATCTTTCGGACTACCCTTGTGTTTGGATCTAAACATTCTTGAGAAGACCAGATTGCTTCAACCACTTCTGTACATCCCTTATCAAACAACCACATCTCTTCGAACTGGAATGGTTTGGTAATATGTGGAAGTCCCAAACTTTTTGGCATAATCCATAGAGGGTTGTGATCAGAAGAGATTACTGATAAATGGTGAACTCTTAAATCTGCAAATCTAAGCATCCACTCATTGTTGGCTAGAGTTCTGTCTAATCTCTCCCAATCGAATGGCCATCAGCAAAGTGGTTTTGCCATGTGAATTGAGTCCCAACAAATCCAAGATGAATAAATCCACATTCATCCACTGCATCTCTGAAAAATTGCATATGTGCCTGACTTCTATTACTTCCACCTCTCTTTTCTAAACTTTTCAGCAGCTCATTAAAGTTCCCTACACACACCCATGGAAGATTAAAACGGTTATTGAGTTGCCGTGATAAATCCCATGATTCAAATCTTTTGTGTGTAATGGGTTCTCTGTAGAATCTTGTTAGCTGCCAAGCATCCTCCTTGCCCCATGTATTTTTATTGAAAATGACAAGTTTCTGATATATATATATATATATATTTTTTTTTGAGACTCCAAGAATATATAATTTAAGCCCTTCTAAAGTTCCCTCTTAAATTTTAAATATACTTTCTGTCCCATCATAACAAAATAAAGATATTTTCAAAGTACATTGATCATTTTATGTTTGGGATAGTTCACAATTCTCTCCCTTATCTTTGAAATCAACTAATTTCCCCTCAATCTTTGGAAAATGAGCAAAAACCCCAAATTCATTACTTTTTCAGTTAAATCCAGTTATTACAAATGCAATTTAAGAAAACAACAATATAATCCTCAACTTTTTATCTTTCTTATGGTGTACAACTAATAATTTCTTCAAAACTTTTTGTTAGGTATAATTAAGAAAGAAAGAAATTTTGGGTATTTTCTCATTTCGCAAACATAGAAGGCGCAATTCGTTGGTTTCAAAGATAAATAGGGGAATTGTGAACTATCCCAAACATAAAGGGGGCAAAATGCCTTTTCCCCAAAATTCTATCATGTGGTGAAATTTCACCTAAAATCCATATCCAAACGCACAATATTAAAATGAATAAATTCAATAATTTAATATTTATTTTGATAATACGTTTGCTAATTGAATGGGAATAAGTGATAGTTTTATGGATTGTTGAGGTTTTAACAAGGAGATAGTGTTTTGTTAAAAATACTTATTTCCACATTGAGAAGTCTAGACACATCACCTTAGTGGTAGTTATAAGAAGTTTTTCTAGGGTAATCATTGAAACTTAAATTATACAAAAATCTAATTAAAAAAATATATATCGACATCACAAAATGAAAACTCATATATTCGAAATTTTACAATTTCCTTTCACTAATTTTTTTTTTTAAAAAAAGAGCTTAATGAGAGATAAATGGAGAACTAAAATTGCGGAGATGAGTTACAAATCGAAATGATTAGAGATTTTTATTTTTGAATGAGCTTGTTGTTGAATATTTTATTTTGTTCATTTGTTGTTGTTTGGCCTAATATTGTTGTTTGTTTGAGTTGTTGTTGTTGTTGTTTTTTTTTTTTTTTCCCCGGTTATTTGGGTCAATTTTCATTGTTTTTATTTGATCTTTTAATATATATTTTTTAAGGGATTAAGGATTATGTTTGGTGAGAAAAAAATATTTTTGTGATTTATGCATGGGACACACAAAACAACACAACAATTTTATAACATTCCTAAATTAATATACCAAAAAATGTTATATTAAATTTAAATTAAATGAAACCATGGTGTTGTGTTCGCAGTCCATTTAGAGCCAACTGGAGTTGTCCATCTAGGATATTGGGCCATGATGCTTAAAATGAAAGGTCAAAAGAGCTTTTGTGCTTAATTAACATGATATGGTACTTCAATTAGAAAGATCCATGATTCAGAGCTTTGTAGCTTTGTTGGCATATCTTGTATTTCAATTTTCAAACGGAGGCATTCAAAATTCGAATTAATTTATCCTTAACAATCAAATGATCAAAATAATAATAATAATAATAATTGAAATATTACTATGTAGCGGTATTATGTTTCTAGGTAGGATAAGTATATAGTTTTCTTTTGACACAATAATTAGTTTATTTAAGAATCACTTTTGTACCTTCATTTATATATATTTTTTGTCACTTATTTTTTTTCCCCTATAATTTGATAATTAGGTGAGTGGGGATTTGTCACTTGCGTAATCATGATTTATTCTTGCCTTGTCAAAAGGGATCGAACTCAAAATTTATTGTATTAATATCATGCTAAATTATTGATTATTTCAAAATTTTAAACTGTTACAAAATTATAATGAATTTAATTATTTTACCTTAATTCTAATAGACATCAATGGTTCAAATTTTCCTGCAATAAAATTATTAGAGCATCCACATCAGTGGATGCAAATTTTCCTTCTATTTTGTACAAAAATATCTACTTTTTATATTTTACACACTCATTTTTACAAAACACCTACATCAGTTTGTCTATTCTACACATTCTTTTATTTAAATAATATTTTTCTCACAATTTTTTATTAATCACAACTACCCATGGCCCACCAACTTTAACACACGCTAGAGTATATCTAATCTCTATCTCTTTCTTTTTCTTTTTCACTTTTTTTTTTTCTCTTCCTTCTCCTTCTTTCTTCTTCTCCATTTTTTCTTCTTCAGTGCCTTCGTCTTTCTTCTTCTTTTGCCAATGCTGAAACAAGAAACTAAAGACAGAAAACTCTTGGTGGGTGAGCTTTTTATTTTATTTTATTTTTTTTATCATTTTATGAGAAGATGGTGGGTAAACTTTTAGACCCACGAGCATTGGGTAAGTTCAAAAATCTTGGTGGATAAGCTTTCCAAACTCGGTCAAGCACCAACCAAGTAAGACCCATGAGCTCTAATCAAGCAAGATCCACAAGCACCGATCAAACAAAACCCACAAGCACCGATCAAGCAAGACCCACAAGCATCGATCGTTCCAGTCAAGCACCGATCTATCTCTTTGTTGGTTTGTCAGTGTGGGTTTGTTTGTGTGTGGGTGTGTTTGTGTATCTCTATGTGGATGTGTTTGTGTGTGGGTGTGTTTGTATGCATCTGAGGAAAAAGAAGATGAGGAGAGGAGAAGTTACTGAGTTTGTTGTGCACGGAGAAGAGAGAGAAAAAAAAGGTGCGAACGTGAAATTAATAAAATAATAAATGGATGAGCTACAGTAACCGTGTAAATATACACAATTACTGTAGCTAAGATTTTAGAAGCACTGATGTGGAGCAATTTTGAGGCAAAATATGTAAAAGTTGTATCTTTTTTTATTTTACAAGATTTTGTATCCACTGATGTGGATGCTCTTATTGCTTTATTGCCTTGATGATAGTTTTTAGAGTGCATGCAATGAGTTATAATCGTGATCTATCTTTTCTTTTTTTTTGTTGATAAATTGTGATTTATTTTGGATTGGCTATGTTTCAATCGAATCTTCTAAATATGATTATAAAAATTCTTATTAGAAAACTAACAAAGAAAAGAATGAATCATACATGGGGAAAAAAATATACAATGCGTCAAACTCAGGGGAAAGTGTACATGTTGCTGTTCAATTCCATTGAACGATGAGGTATTCTGTAAAAACATCGGAAAATTTCCAATGCTAGAGCTATTAAAGCTATACCTCCGAGTATTACGGCGTAAACCAGTTTCAATTTCTCAGCTTGACTTTGATTATTGATGCCCACAAATATGTTTGCTATAATTAGTGAAATTACTGCACACCCAAGAAAACGATGGTATATCTGCCACCATTTGCGAAATTCATCTTCTCTCTTTGGTTGCCAAAAAATGGCAAGCATCTGAATCACACTATTAACATGTTAATTAATTGTTGGAACAAGTTACAAATTTGATATCAGGTTCAAAAATGAAACTACAAATTTGATATTAACTAATGGACAAAGATAGAAATTTGAACTCACTTGTACAGTTAGGAAGGTAAATACAAGGATACTTAGAATGCGTTGTGTTCTATTGGCAAATTGTTTGGAAGTATTTCCAAGACACATCCCAGTTACCCATCCGATTGTGCCCAAAATATATCCAATGCTCTGAAATATTATGTGAAATGAGTACCACTCCTTGCTTAACATGGGAGTCTTTTTGAAGTACCTTGCAATAATCACCCCAATGGGCAAGAAAGTTCCCCATCCTATAACGATTAAAACCATATAGGCCTGTCCAAAGCTGAAAATAGTTAATATGTGTATGATCTACATATTTATTGTAACATCTTAATATATTCTAATATCTAGAATTCAAAATTTTCCACATTAAAATGAAGTCCTCTTAGATGGGTCTTAATTCCTAAGGATAAATCATTTTATCATAAATGAAATTTTAGGAAATTAAGAAATGGCTGTCTTACATTTCTTTTTCTTTTTTTCTTTTTTTTTTGGATAAGAAGCTGATCTTACATTTCTGAGATGACGACGATGATGCCAGTTTTTATGGGCCCTCCATGATCTCAGGTCTATTGTGGCTTCACTATTTGAGCTTTCAATAGAAGTGACATGCATCTGAGGCACCGTGTGTTTCATATTGGAGTCACCGGGCCAGGCAATAATTCTTCTTCCTGTGTGTGTGAGAGAGCATCCCTCATTGCATGAAGAGGCTTGGCCAGAGATAGAATGGAGGGGAAACATCATACTAAGAATTATAAGGCAATGAGAATTCATGGTCTCTCTTTCAAAATTGTGTGTAAATCTAAGATTTCAAAATAAATTTTGGATAACACCTTGTTATGGTGTATAAAAAGTCCTGGTGGAATACCAGAGTGCAACATCAATCAAATCTCTGTTTTCCAATCAGTTCCATTGCTTTCTAGTTAGATAGAAGTTAGTAATGTTGTATGAAACTATGATGATCCATCAAAAACTTGTTGGACATTCTATGTTATGACCTAAGACATATGTCAAGTATTACTTAGCTGCTAGGAATATGTGCTTTTCTTATCAAAATAGGCCATCTTTTCTGAATTGCTTCAATTGCAATAAAGCAATCAGATATTATTCCGTTTCTTCGAATAACTTATTCTTTGGAAACATAAGTGTCAATAAATTATCCAATTCATTACTATAATTTAGGAATAATGAGCTAGGTAATCATGACTCTTTCGTAAAGAATTTAGTTTAGAAGGAATAATTTGCCAAACTAAAAGTACTAGAAAAATTTAAAGGCAGAGCTCAGCTCTATGCAAAATAAAACGCCTAACTATTTGCAATTTTGCATCCCGCCTCTCACAATATGTGGACCTCACAGACATGGGCCATACAACAAGTGAGAGATTGGATGCATATAACTAGTTTCCAACTTTATTGGCCCAATTTTAATAATTTGTCTTGAAACAGGAAAAAGTAAATTTCTAGCCTCCTTAATTCATGACATGGGAAAAGTACTAATAACCAAAATTATGGGGTGTAATTGGTCATCTTTTAACGTTTGAATTGGGGATACAGAGTGCCAACTTTTCTTGATTTGTAATCAAGTGATTTCTTCTTAAGAGATATTCAGTAATTTGCGATACATCTGATGAATTAAAAGCCACACAAAAAAAGTTAAGACGTGAACATTCATTTTCCTTTTGTCAGCTCTATAACCAAAGTTCTCTATATAAGCCCATGTTCTATTTCAAGTCCACACATCCTCCTCCTTTCTCCCAATAATATCCCTTGTTTTATTATCAATATAGCCATGAAGCTGCTCACACTTTTCTTTTTATTCTTAGCGGCGATGGCTATTGTTGCGGCTTTGGATTTAGAAGATTATAACGAAGACATGGACATGCAAAGTCCAGTCACAGTGCCTGAAAACCAAGAACAAGAAGCTGCTTCTTTAAGAGGAGTGGGCCGGTTTCTTTCACAGTATCACCAGCCAGCCAATAGGACTTGCAACAAGTTTCCTTGGGTTTGTCGCCTGAAGAATAGCCCGGGGCGGGACTGCTGCAATAAGAAATGTGTTAATGTGATTAACGATCGCATGAACTGTGGTGGGTGTGGCCGCAAGTGCAAGTACACTGAAATTTGTTGCAAGGGAAAATGTGTGAGTACTTCCTTTGACAAAAGGCATTGTGGTGGGTGCAATAAGAAGTGCAAGAAGGGAGAGTTATGTGTTTATGGGATGTGCAATTATGCATGATCTCATTACTTTATATATTATGCAACTGTAATACTTTTATGCCTCTAGCTTCATGCAAAATTGAATCTTGGTTCCATATATGTTATGGATATTGTTAAGTGGAGCCAAAATGAATTCAGTTTTATATCATGAAATTAAGCATATATAACTGTCATTTTCTTTTTTTCATGCAAATGGAAAATGATTTAAGAAAAATATTGAAACTGTTTGAAGATTTCTTACATACAAAATTATTCATAATGTGTGACAGTCCAATTGATATCTTTCTCACTTTTAGAAATTATTTGTCCCCGTTATTAACCCAAAGCTCCTGATAATTGGCCTCATAATTGGTCTCCTCATTAACCCGAAAATTAAAAGCATGACACTTGTAACACTAACAATTGGCCAACTTTTGTGAATTTCTTAACTTTATAGGGTATGACTAAATATGTATTTCTTTTTGGAAAATATTCTCTTTATGAAATATGTTGCATATGTAATTCTCCCAACATCTTATTCTTATTATTATTATTTTTTTTTTTTTCATACAACTAGTAGGAGGTGAGATTTGAATCCATGGTAGTGTCACTGGATTATTAGATTCTTGGTCCCAACTTCTTCTTGTGTGCATCTAAGAATTTAAAAATATTTTATTTTTCCCTCCCAGTTGTGTGCCAAACAAATGTCAAACAGTGTTTAAAGTGATCCTTCTTTCATAATTTTGCAAACATTCAGGTATGTGTTGCACGTCTTATAATAAGAAATTTTTATTTGGGTCAAACTCCTTACATGTGCATAGGGAAGGTACACAGTATTAAGGGGTTCCTTCGTTCGTACATTGTCACTTCCCCTTGTGAATTCAAGTGTAAGTTTCTTTCTCTCCTTGACTTCCTTTTTACTTTTAGCCTTTTTGCTTTTCTTTTTAGAAAATGAATGTTTATGGGTGGGGTTCATTATGAACTAAGACATAGATCCTTTTCAAAACCTTTGGTGTTGGGTGTACAATATGAGTGAAGTCACACGTTAAATAATAACTAGTAAGTTGCCCATGCGATGCACAGATAATTTTGTGATATTTTATATAAGATAGTTTTAGAGAATGTTGTAAATATATTATAACGAAAAAGTAAATTAAATTAGAGTAAAGAAACATATACATTTTGAGATATTAAAAATTAGTTTAGTAGATTCACCTCACATTTGTAGCATTTTCAAGTTAAGATTATTATTTATTATTAGTTTAAATCATGTAACCAAAAATAAATACAAAAGAGTAATAGACCATGAAAACCAACTAATCTGTGTTGTGTTCACAAATTGCATACCATGAAATGAAAGTATATCTAACTCTATCGCTGCTTTCCACTCATTGATAGTGCAATATTAAGACATAATGTGAACATGTGTCTTGTAGATGATTTCAAAAAGTTGTAGAAAAAAAAATACCCGTAGGAGTTTTGGTGGCTTGATGGTGGTAGGAGGCCAGTATGATGAAGGCGGTGGCGCTTCAAATTCTTCTCTCTTTCTTATAAATGCTTTGTGAATCTCATGTCTTTTATTTTGGTAATAGTGAAACAGTCTGTTTCATTTAACAGTCCACAACATTTTTGTGCCACTCTATCTCTCCCTAATGCCTTATCTAGTTAATTTTTTTTTCAAGTATTTCTAACTCAATTATTTTGTTTCTTTTTGTTTTTAATACTAAAGTAGTGGGTATGCTAAAAGACATGAAGAAGAAAGAAATGTGTGGTGTAGGCTCAGACAATTAATGAGAGATTAATTAAATAACAGTAAAAATAAGTTAATCTAAACTTTTGGTTAACTATAAAAAATACTTAATGAAAAGAGGTAAAAAAAAAAAAAAAAGTTAAATGCAAAATTAGAACACCATATGATAGGACCTCATACACTCTCACATAAGGTCCCTGCTTATATATATATATATAGATGAGAAGAATAAATGGTTAATATAACATAATTGAGCCTATTTACGTATTGGGTTCAAGCATTTTTGGATCAAGTGATGTCTCTATATGTTATATTAATTACTTAATGTGTCTCCCCCAAGTGTTTATCTCCCCAACATTTGGCCATTACACACACACTCTTTTGTAATTTAGTTTTAATTAAAAGATTTGGAATTTAAACAATCATGGATATAGAATTTATCAAACTAATTTTTTTTTTATATAAGATAAAAATTCTATTATAGCCTAATCTAAATGTATATGTGTGTGAAACTTCCTCCTGAATTCTTCCTTCAAAACATTTCAAAAAAAACCCATTTAGCCACATTATGGGTCACACAATCGCCTCTCTAAATGAATGATTTACAAACCAATTTGAGCATGAATTAAAAATTAGCTTAGTTTAATTAGTAATTTATTGGATCAACAAATGAGAAGAAGATTTATCTTTCTTAGAGGAAGAATCACATTTAGCGCGAGCATTCCCATCAGGTGTGTTAAATGTCACATATTTAGCATTTGGCACACCAAACACCAAAAAACAAAACTCATGAGGTGGTTCATATGCTAAAAGTTTTAGCGTTTATAGCAAACTTACTACAATACAATTGTATTGATAGAATTGTACTTTAGCATGTTGTATAATTAAATAACAATTTTTTAATTATCTATTAAATAACAATTATACAGTAGATGAGGTGTTTCAAATTAAATAACAAATTGTACTATAAAATTGCTATGGTACAATTTTTTACTACTACTGTACAATAGCTGATTTTTTTTTTAAATTATTATTTTAATGTTGTGTAATGTTAAAATAGAATATATAATATACAACAAATTGTAAAATGATGTGCTAAAATTGAAAAAGTAAGTTTTGATGTGGTAAAATGACATTAGGAATAGTACACCTGATGGGAATGCTCTAACACCAAAATTCTGCTACCTTTTGCTTTTGCCTTTAAGAGACCTTGATCTTGTGTTAGCTCTGTCCATGTGAAGATGATCTCTTTTTTATGGTTTCTCTCTACTACAACCAAGCACGTTTTCTCCTCTCTTAGCGGGATCAAATTCAAAACTCACTTTCACCGAAGGGAGAAGGTATATATGTGGTGTAACGGGAATATGAAATGCTCCCTTAGTTGCATAGGGGTGGACCCCACAGAATGCCTCCACACACAATTACTACTTTTGTTTTGTTTTTTCTAGCCCAAAAAAAAAAAAGTCTTTATTACACGCATAATCGGGCAAAACTTAAATACAGTACCTTAGGTACTGTTCGTTAGGTACTGTTCGTTAGGTACTCCTTTTAAAATTTAGCCACCTGTCTATTCACTTAACGGAGCAAACTTGCGTTAACAGTTAACATCCTTTTTCCATTTTTTTTTCTTCTTTTTCTTTTTGGCCGTGTCCTTCAAATCTGAAAGCCAAAGTTCATGACCCAAAATTTTCCTTCTTTCTCTCCTTCTTTTTCTTGGAAAAATTATCATTAACCCATGTTCAAATTATTTAGAATCCACAGTCCAATATGGAATTAAGATTAGTATCTTTGTCAACCACCAAAGCCAGGCACCTATAGAGCCCAACCAGCCGTTCAAATTGCAAACCAAAGTTCAAATCTTTGAGATCAAAAGCCAGCAACCCCATCGATTTTCTGACTGTTTAAGGGTTAGATCGGGAAAAAGAATTATCAAGAGAGATCAGAAAAGAGAGGAACAAAGAAAGAAATAAAGACTGGCATCCAACAAATCGTTCAATTGACAACGCGAAACACATGAGCTAGCCCTTTCCTCCTTTTGAAATCTTGATTTCTTCAAAATCTAGAGGTTTGAGAGTGTGATAAGAGGGACGTTGATCTTCAAAATCTAGGTCATGAACTCTGGTTTTCACACATTTGAAGGAGAAGGTCAAAAAAAAATAAAGAAAGATGTTAACTTTGGCTTTTAGATCTGAAGGACACGGTCAAAAAGAACAAGAAGAAAAAAAAATATGGAGAAAGGATGTTAATTGACATCTGAAGGAGAAGGCCAAAAAAAAAAACAAAAACAAAAAAAGGAAAGATGTTAACTTTGGCTTTCAGATCTGAAGGACACGGCCAAAAAGAACAAGAAGAAAAAAAAATATGGAGAAAGGACGTTAATTGACATCTGAAGGAGAAGGCCAAAAAAAAAAAAAAAAAAAAGGAAAGATGTTAACTTTGGCTTTTAGATCTGAAGGACACGGCCAAAAAGAACAAGAAGAAAAAAAAATATGGAAAAAGGATGTTAACTAACATCTGAAGGAGAAAGCCAAAAAAAAAAAAAAGAAAAAAGAAAAAAGGAAAGATGTTAACTTTGGCTTTCAAATCTGAAGGACACGGCCAAAAAGAAAAAGAAGGAAAAAAAAAATATGGAAAAAGGATGTTAACTTAATGCACGTTTGCTCCGTTAAGTAAATAGACAGGTGGCTAAAGTTTAAAATGGTACCTAACGAACAGTACTTAAGGTATTATATCTAAGTTTTGCCCATCTATAGAAACAAGGTGTACAATTTAAATTTTGTTTATTTGTCTACTATTCCCTCTCTATTTGCCTCATAATTCTATTCCTCATCATCCGTACTAGATCACAACATATTGTTTATGAATAATGTGAAACTTTCTCTTTCTCTATTTGTACTACAACTTTTCTTTAGAAAATAATACAATTTTGACCCAATCAGTTAAAGACTTTTATAGAGTTTAAATGCAATTCACAAAACTTAATGACCATAAGAAGGGGCCATGTTATTTTTGCAATAAGACAATTATAAAAAAATTCCAAAACACCCGGCATCAAATTAGAGTGCAATTTAAAAAATAATTGGCACAAAATTGGAGTACAAATAGAATTGTAGTATGCACTAGTTAGAGCATCCGCATTGGCAAATGCCATCCTATCCCATTTTACCATCCCAAAACCTATTTTATCAATTATACCATATCATTTTACAATACACCCAACATCTCAAAACTCTATTTTTTCCCATTTTATTTAAATATTCTTTTTTATTCCTTTTTTTACTATTTTTTTTTCTCTTCCTTTTCTTCTCTTTCTCCTTCAACCTCTAGCACTAACCACAACTAAACAAACAATCACCACCACACCACTGCCATGCCCACCATGCCACCACTTAGGGATGGCAATTTTGCCCCGCCCCGCAAAGGTGGTGGGGAGGGGATGAGGCGAGATTTTAGACCTACACCACGGGGCGGGGATGGGTTTGCACTTTTTAGACCCACCCCGCCCCTCTCCTCCCCTTATTAATAAGGGTTAAATTGTAATTTTTTCATACTCTAAAACCCTACTATTTAAAAAAAAATTATCATCAGTTTAATTTATTTTACCTAAGGTGGCTCTACCTCTTTTTTCTCTCTAGCAAAATTGGAAATAAGGTACCAATTTTAACATTTTTTTTTTTTTTTTTGTCTTTGTTAGAAAAAAATTTATATACTATTGAATTACTAATTTCATTCATCATTTATGCGACTTTCTCAATTTACTTTTCATCATGAACATAATATAATTATTTTCTACTAAGGTACGGGTTTGAGGCTCTAATTATCTATGTCTGTGTCATTGTTTTTGTAATTTTGTGTGGGCATTTGACTGTTATATTATAAGGCACACTGTCATATTCACATTCATAGGCAATCAAGTATGCCGTGGTTCTGTTACCCAATTACACACACGCCCTTTTCTCTTAACACTTGGAATTCCCATTGGGATTTCACTTGGCTTAACAACACTACTTCTTTATGCTTGTCAAAATCGATATCTATTTTATGAGCTGGGTTTTTGTTTTTGAATTTTCATATTAGAAATATGAGGTGGTGAATGGAGAACGTGAGGAATATGTTTCCCTATTGGTTTGATTGCCGATATGATGGCATCAATCATGTATTAGCTCTAGCTGATTGTTCTTGTTCTCCACACAAAAATTATATACAATTTAGTTTTGTTTTCTGTATTTTTATTTAAAAAAATATATAAGGTATAGGTTTGAGACTTTGTCCCATTCTCTATGAAATAGTCACAAAATGGGAGGAATTAAATAATGCACACTACTTAGGGTCTGTTTGGATAGAACTTATTGCTGAAAACTGAAAACTGAAAACACTGTAGCAAAATAATTTTTAAATGTGTAAATAGTACTGCGGGACCCACTTTTAATAAAAAATTGCTAAAAAAGTACATACATAGTGCGCGTACAGTACGCGCACAGTGCGCGCTTGTCCCCCACAGCAGCGAGAAAAAAAATAAAAATAAAAAAATAAAAGGGCAAAACGTGGACGCAGCAATAAGCTGCATCCAAACGCCCTCTTAGTATAAAGGAGATTTGTTTTAGTGTTTTTTAGGCCAATGAAATATGAATTCCCATTTGTGTATGTGCTGCCGGTGCTATGATTTTTAATTTAATTGTTTAACGACGTTGATAAATATAGTTTAATTTTTTAGTGATATTGCCAAGGAGATTTGTTTTAATTTTTTTTTTGTTCCCATTATTTTATATTATCTTTGTTGGAGAAATATAGTTTGTCCATTACTAAGTTGCTAAATTAATATCAGGAAAAAAAATGACTTCACATGAAAACATTGGTAGCTCAATTTCCTTTGATAGTAGATGAAGATAATGTAACCCCATCATCACCTCTGTTGAATATGCCAAATAATGTCCAAGCAGTCCAGCAATGAAATAATTCAAGAAGAGGGGAAGAACAAATCAATTGTTTGAAATCATTTTAAGAGAAAGAGAGTTGATGATAAAGACAAGGTTGAGTGTAATTATTGTAAAAAATTGCTAGTAAGGGGATCCAATTATGGCACTAAACATTTGCATGACCACATGAAAATATGTCCAAGGAAAAAGTTTCAAGACATTAGGGATATGAATCAAAATATTTTGGCGAGAGATCAAAATAAAGTGGATTCAATGGCAAGTGTGAATGCTTATAATTTTGATCAAAATGTATCAAGAAATGAACTTGCTCGTATGATCATCTTGCATGAGTATCTCCTCTCTATAGTTGACCACATTGGTTTTAGAAAATATTCAACTTCTCTTCAACCATTGTTCAGGATGGTTTCTAGGAACACAATCAAGAAGGGCATTTTGAGCATCTATGAGAAAGAAAGAGAGAAATCAAAGCATGAAATTCATAAGAATCAGGGTAGAATTTCTATTACCATTGATATATGGACTTCACAAAACAAAAGGCGAGGGTTTGTGGTTGTAACAACACACTTCATTGATGGTTTGTGGAGATTACAAAGCCGAGTTATGAGGTACTTTTTTTAAAGTTTATATTCATTTTTATGTTTCAATTAAATTCTTTTCAAATTTTTTATGAACTTATATCATTGTTGGTTCTAATTATTTAAATTTCTCATTTAAGGTTTGTTTATGTGCCATCTCCACATACGAAAGAAGTGTTTTCTAGTGTCCTTCTAGATACTTTGTTGGAGTGGAATATTGATAGGAAGTTATCTACTGTGAATATGGACAATTGCAATACCAATGATGTAGTTATAAAAATTATCTTAGATAAGCTTCAACGTGGTGCACTTATTATGCGTGGATCAATGTTGCATATGCGTTGTGTAGCACATGTTCTTAATTTGATTGTTCAAGATGGTTTGGATGTAATTGGATCATGCATTGAAAAGGTTTGAGAAAGTGTGGGATTTTGGACTACATCAACAAAGAGAAGGCAAAAGTTTAAAGAGACAGCCTGACAAGTACATGTTGAATGTACCAAAGAACTAGCCCTTAGTTGTAAGACTCGTTGGAACTCTACCTATCTCATGCTTTCTATTGCTATAAAGTATCAAAATATCTTTTATCGATTGAACATATGTGAGTCATCTTATAAGTGCATTCCAACGGAGAAAGAATGGAAGATGGCAAGTAATATATATGAGAGATTGGCAGTGTTTCACAAGATTATAGAGCTATTTTCAGGTACCTCATATCCTACAACTAATCTTTTCTTTCCTAAGGTGTGTGAAATAAAAATAGCTTTAAATTCTTGGTTTACAAGCGCAAATGATGTGATTAGGAGTATGGCATTTAAAATGTTGGAAAAATTTGATTGTTATTGGAATGTGATTCATGGTGTTATGGTCGTGGCAACCATTTTAGACCCAATTGATATAAGATTGAATTGTTAGAATATTATTTTCCAATAATTTATGGTGATGAACTGATAATGAAATTCAAAGGGGTAGAGATTGAATTGTTAGAATATTATTTGTTATGAAATGATTCGTGACTACAGTTCTGGAAGAATGGGTAGGGAAGGTAATCGTGGCCCTTGTGTGGGAGAGGATCCGCAAGTTGATGACTCCCTTATGGACTTTGAAAGATATCTTAGTCAGAAAAAAAGGGGTGGGAATATTAAATTGGAGTTGGACCATTACCTTGAGGATGATTTAATGCCAAGAACTGTGGATTTTGATATTTTGGCATGGTGGAAATCTAATGGGCCAAAGTATCCTACTTTGCAACATATTGCAAGGGATATCCTTGCCATTCCAGTGTCAACTTTTGCCTCAGAGTCATCATTTAGCACAAGTTGTCGATTGTTAAGTCCACATCGCAGTAAACTTCATCAAAAGACGACAGAGGCATTAATGTGTGCTCAAAATTGCTTATGGGTTGAAATTAATGGTAATTAAATTTACTAGTTTAATTATGCAATGATTTATGTTGTTGCATTCTTTATTATATTTTTCAATTGTTTGATTGAATTTATTTAATCTTTTTTTTAGGTTCTTCATCTACCATAGATGGAATTGAAGATAGATTCCAAAATATCCTAGATGATTATGATGATGAAGAAGAAAGTGATGTCACAAGGATGGAAGAAAGTGGAGATTCTTTTTGAAGAATTAGACAATTTTTATTTGTTATGTATTAGGAGTTTGGATTATTTTATTGACTATGAGATTTTTGTTGTGATATTGTCTTGTTAAACATTTAGGTAATATTATTTAATTTTTGCTAAAAATTAGTTTGATTTGATAGGATAAATTTATTTATAATTTCAAGTATATTTTTATTATTGAAACATGTCATTTTATTTGAAAAAATGGTAATAGTTGTAGGGAAAATTAACAAGAAATAAAATTTTACAGTGTAGGGCAAGGCTTTGTGGTGCCTTAAGGGGCGGGGATGGGCAAGAAACTTTCCCCGTCATGTGGGGGGAGGCGGGGATGGAGCAAGAAAAATCCATGCGGGGCGGGGGCGAAGATCCCATCCTTCGGCCCCGCCACGCCCCATTGCCATCCCTACCACCACTACTCTCTGCCTAACAAAATCCCATCGGAACCAAAAACCCAAAAATAAAAATAAAAAATAAAACAAAATAAAACTCACCAAGTATCCACTAAAAACCTAGCAAACCCATAGCAACCCAACCAACCAAATGTTGGCCACCAAACCCAGAAACCGGCCACCATGTCAACACTACCAAAACCACCAACTGCGGGTCTCTATGTCGATCTACACGTCGGTCTCCACCAGACTGACCTCCACCCACCACGCCTATCTAAGTAGCGCCACCAACCTCGCCACCACGTCGATTCAAAGAAACTAATTGGAACGTGACAATTGGAATAGAGATTAGGGCCAGAAAAACCAAAAGGAGCCAAACGCCAGTCTTTAATGCCAATCTCCATGCTAGTCTCAACCACGCCAATCTAGAAATCCATCACCCATGATAGCCAACCCCCATGCCAACAGATAGAGAAGAGAGAGGCAGAGAGAAAAAATAAAGAAGAGAGAGGATGAGGAAAGAGAGAGAGGGAGACAAGTGAGTTAGAAACGGAATAAAGAATAATTTTTATTTTTACCATTGAGCTATAGTGTGATTCTATGTTTAGAATCGCACTATAGCACAATTGTTGTTGTTGTTGTTGTTGTTTTTTTTTTTTTTGCAATAGTTACAAAACCAAACATCTAATGGAGTGGCATTTTGGCCTGAATTGTAAATTAGGCCTACATTTGAGATTTGCAATATCCATTGCTGATGCTCTTATGGTTTAGAAATTTAGGAATCTCTTTTACTCATAATACAAAACTAGTGGCATATTCGACTAGAGTGTCAGGATAAGTCAACACCGACCAAAACCCAAGAGCGCCATTTAGTTGGTAGACATGGTAGCTTTCATAGGCCATGTATTGGGGTGCTCATAATTTAGCCTAAAAGGAACATTATACACATCTGGTATGAGTGTTATTTAATGTTTTTTTTATATGTAAATTTTCTATAATTTTTTTATATATATAAATTTCCTGATTAATTCTAACTTCTTTTATAATAATCATACAAAATTAAAAATGTTGAAGGGTTATAAAAATTAAATATTTTTTTTTTATTTAATGTTTATATAAAAACATCAAAGACATAAACATAAATATAAGAATGTTGTTTTTGTTTTATTTTGAGCCCATAGACATATTTTAATCTTTATTCATATTTGAGAATAGGGGAATATGGAAAATGAAACGTCAACATATGAAGTTATTATGCTATTTTTACCTCTTAATCCTCTGTTTTTAAAATATTGATCAAAGTTTTTAAGTTCTAAACAAGTTTTATTATCCAAAGAAAATTCAATATCATTTTATTGATCCTCTGTTTTTAAAATATTGATCAGAGTTTTTAAGTTCTAAACAAGTTTTATTATCCAAAGAAAATTCAATATCATTTTATTGATTTCACTGACTACTATTTTATTGTAATTCTATTGGGTACAATTGCAATTGTGCAAAAAAAAATGTAGCTTTAGGTAAGTCTTAAAGTGTTCAAAGTGCCAATTCTCTCCTATGTATTCACATAGAAATACATATTTAAGAAAATTTTAAGGTATTGAAATCTACATTAAAATTTCACTATTATATTTAAATGTTTTTTTTCTATTTTAAAATTTGTTTATTATTATTTTTTTATTAGTAGCTAATGAATTTTAACTTATTTTTTATTTTTCACACACACACCCACACACATATATAAATATATAACTAAAAAAAAACTAAAAGTGATAGAAGTAATAATAATTTTCTAGAATACAATATCAATAATTTATGTCTACGAACAACATAATTAAAGTAGAAATATACAATTTTTAGCTTGGCCAATAACTGTCCCAATGAATATCAAACCAATAATTATTTCAAAAATACTAAGCCAGAGAGCACTGTAGTTGAAGGCAACAATGTTGACTTTAACTCAAAAATAAATAGTTTCTTCATGTTGATGCAATCACAACGTTGTAGGCCAAGGCAATGTCACCATTCCTAATGCTATTGGGAAATAAAATAATTCTTGAGTAAGTTATGCCCAACTGCCACATCACCTTGTATAGTCCCCGCAAAGGTTGTTAAGATTTCAATCTCGATTTTCTACTTTCTCTAATGAAAGCAACTAGAAATCTCTTAATTGGGAGAAAAGAATGATTATGATAGAAAACTCAATGTTAATTATATGAATTATTAATTTTGATATGATTAATTTTGTCAATATATTTATAACTATATGAATGTTCTTATTTGCATCTTTTGTCATTTGGATACTCAAAACTTCATAGACATTAACATAAACATCAACATAACAATATATATTTATATGTATATTATTCATATGAGCATGACAATATATGAAAAATGATTTTGTAAATTAGTGATTTTATTAGGTCGTTTGCACCTCCTCCTAATTTTTTTTTTTGTATAAATTACTTTTAAACTGTATTGACAAGAGATGCGTAAGAATAAAATTCCTCAAGCTCCGAACAAGTTTCGACACTTGAAGATAATTTGGCCTGAGTGTCATTGTTTGTATTGCTTTCATTAATCGAGGACAAATTTGTGGCATTAGAAAGGTAATTCAAAATAAAAGAATTCCAAATTAAACTATCCTACCTATGATGGTGCACCCCTATATATCCTATATTCTAGATCAATGAGATTATGGCACATCAGTAATCATAACTAATTTTTCAAAAGACCAATCATAATTAATTAAATATAATCACTCGTGTCTAGTCCTAATTATAAGGATACGTATTAAGCACTAAAACCTGATTTGGTTTTAATTTTTAATTTTGTGTTTCAATTGATTTGGTCGTTTAAAACTTCTAATTTTTTTTTTAAAATGAAGAATTTGGAAATCCAATAGTCGAAACTATATATATATTTTTTATAATATTATTTGTGGGAAGTAAAAGAACCCAATTGAGCATATGGGCCATTGGGCTGCAACATAGAGGGCCGACCTACTCCAGGATTAAGCTCTATGATTTGGCCCATACGCCGAGGGTCCGGGGATACAGCCGAGGACGAGTTTCCTCCTCGGAAAAGCCCTAGAGAATTCAAAGTTTCATTATGAAGGTCAAAGCACAACTCTGGAAAGACCAGTGGTTAAAAGGGGACATCCTGAATCTTTTAGATGCACCAGTATTAAAGAAAATATCAAGGGTAAAGGCTGCCACCTCCACATTAAAGGCTCTGCACCTACCTCCCTGGCCGCATTAATGGGGAGGTGACCCCTGAACAGTGAGGTGGAAACTTCTAGTCACTGTTCGAAAAGTATCAGGGAATGAAGTATAAAAGGGGGGTAAAGGCCAAAGAAAGAGGGGTGGTGGCTAATAAAGAAATTGAGAAAGTGTAATCTTTAAGGAAGAAGTAGAAATAATAAAGAAGTAGTCCTCGGCTCGAGTCTGAGGAGATTCATTTGCCTTTATTGTTCGTTATTTACTTGTGTTTATTTATAAAAGTTTGTTATCAAGCTCCTAGTACTTCTAACCTAGGTTTCAAGTCCACACTCTACAAATTTTTATTGTTTAAGGCTTATTGGGCCTGAGCCCGTGATTGTTTTTGGGTCCAGGTGCAATTGTGTACTTACAATTGGTGCCGTCTGTGGGGAATCTAGTCTAGAAGAGGTAGGGATACTATGGCAGGCTTAGGTGCTCAACATGCAGAGTCACAGGGATCACAACCGGAGGATCATTTCGAGCGTCTTGAACGTCGAAGGGATCGTGAGGGAAGCGTCCACACAGAATACCCAGGGGCTAGCCGTACTCATGGTGGGGGTAGCACTACCCACGGGGAGGGTTCTGAGTCCATGCAGAGGGAAATCAATCGTTTGAAGAGGAAGTTGCGCCGTGCTAAACGTAGGTTTTTACCGTCCTCGTCTAATCCTTCCTCAGAGGAGGATAGGGGAGGTGGCTACAGCTCAAAGTCGCACTCCCCCACCAGTGCAACGCCCTCCGGTGAGGAGGACGACCAGCCAACCCGCAGACGTAAGAAGCTTCGTTCTAGGGGCTTAGGCAACGATGCTATGAGTAGGGCGTTGCACCAACTCTCCAAATCTCCGTTTACACGGAGGATTAGGAAGGGGAGGCTTCCCAGGAGGTTCACTCAACCCACTTTTACCATATACAATGGTCGGACTGATCCGGTGGAGCACGTGAGTCACTTTAACCAGAGGATGGCGATGCACTCTCACAACGAGACCCTGATGTGCAAAGTTTTCCCCTCTAGCCTGGGGCCTGTTGCTATGAGGTGGTTTAACGGCCTTAAATCGGGGTCTATAGGTTCGTTTGGGGAGCTTACTAGGGCATTCACTTCGTGGTTCATTACGTGTAGCAGAGTCCCTCGGCCATTAGACTCGCTGTTATCCAGGACTATGAGGGAGGGAGAGACGCTGAAAGCATACTCCGACCGTTACTGGGAGATGTTTAATGAGATAGATGGCGACTTTGATGAGGTGGCGCTTAATACCTTTAAGGTAGGCCTTCCTATTGATCACGACCTGAGAAAGTCTTTGACTAAAAAGCCCGTCCGTAGTGTACGTCGCCTCATGGACTGTATTGACGAGTATAAGAGAGTGGAGGAAGACCAACAGCAAGGTAAGGGAAAGGAGAAGGTTATCCCGCAAGAGAGAATGGATTTTAGGTCGGACGGGTACCACAACAACAGGCCGAGGAGAGATTACGTTGGGCAGTCTGGCTCGGCAGCACCTCAGGCCGTGAGCACTGTGTTCCGAGAACCAGTGCATCAGTTGTGGGAGCAAGTTCGTAAGGAACCCTTTTTCAAATGGCTTGGTAAGATGGCAGGAGACCCTATGAAGAGGAATCCGAACCTCTTTTGTCAGTACCATCAGGATGTGGGCCACACTACCGAGAACTGTCAGACCCTTTGGAACCATTTAGAGCAGCTTGTCAGTGAAGGAAAACTGAAGCAGCACTTGTGCCAACCTACTGGTTAGGGCAGCCAGTCCAGCTCAAACAATCAGAGGAACAATTCGTCTCGGCCGGCATTGGGAACAATCAATGTTATCTTCGCTGCTCCTGGTAGGACCGGCTTAGGTCTCACTCGGGTGATGGCGGTTTTCCATTCTCAGGCCGAGGTTGCGGGCAGCAGGCCGAAGAGGATGAAGGGCACTTTGCTCGTCTTAGGATTCTCCGACGAGGATAAGGTAGGGACTATCCAGCCTCATGACGATGCCCTTGTAGTTATGCTTAGGATAGGGAATTACGATGTGAGGAGGGTGATGATAGATCAGGGCAGCGGTGCAGATATCATGTACCCTGATCTATTTAAGGGGTTAAGGTTGAAGTTGGAAGATCTTACTCCTTATGATTCGCCGCTTATAAGCTTTGAAGGGAGAGCCGTTGTGCCGAAGGGACAGATCCGTTTGCCCGTTCAATCCGGCTCAGAAACGGTGGAGGTGGATTTCATTGTGGTTGACGCGTACTCTCCATATACAGCCATCTTCGCCAGGCCTTGGCTACACGCGCTTGGAGCTGTCTCCTCTACCTTGCATGTTAAAGTTAAATTCCCCTCGGGGGAATGTGTTGAGGAAATCCTCGGCAGCCAATCGGTGGCCAGGCAGTGCATATCGGCAGCAGTACTGCATCAGACAGAAGCCGAGCCTTCGGCTTTACTCACCAAAGACTTATAGCAGTTAATAGCTCCTGATTCATCCAGAACGGTGACAGGAGAGGAGACACATTGTGAGGAGTTAGAAAAGTTTTCAGTAGCCGAAGACCCAGAAAGGTTCTTTCAAGTCGGTATACTTTTGCCGCACTAAGAGAAGATGGAATTGTTAGAATTTTTGAAGGACAATATTGATGTTTTTGCGTGGGATCCTTATGAAGCTCCAGGCGTTGATCCGAGCTTCATTTGTCATCATTTAAATGTCAACCCAGCTATTGTTCCGAGAAGGCAGCCACCTCGGCGATCTTCCAGAGAACATTCTGAGGCTGTGAAGGAAGAGGTTCTTAAACTCAAGAGGGCTGGGCTATCAAAGAAGTTTTCTACCCCGAGTGGTTGGCCCATACTGTTGTTGTTAAAAAGAAGAATGGGACATGGAGGGTATGTGTGGACTTTACTGATCTGAACAGGGCCTGCCCCAAGGATTCGTTCCCAATGCCTCGTATTGATCAACTGGTGGATGCTACCGTCGGACATCCCAGGATGAGTTTTCTGGACGCCTTCCAGGGGTATCACCAGATTCCCTTGGCATTGGAGGATCAAGAGAAGACTGCTTTCATTACTCCAACGGGGAATTATCATTATAAGGTCATGCCATTTGGTTTGAAGAATGTTGGGGCTACCTACTAGAGGATGATGACTAGAATGTTTGAACAGCAACTGGGGAAGACCGTTGAAGTATATGTGGATGATATGGTGGTGAAGAGCAAAACAATACCCTCACACATGAGAGACCTGGCTGACACCTTTCAGGTGTTAAGAAAGTATAAGCTGCGCCTTAACGCCTCAAAATGCTCATTCGGCGTTGCGTCTGGAAAATTTTTGGGGTACATGATCACTCATAGAGGCATAGAGGTAAACCCAACACAGGTTAAGGCTATTCAGGACTTGCAGCCTCCTCGGAACCCAAAAGAAGTCCAGAAATTAACCGGAATGATTGCCGCCTTGAACAGATTTATATCTCGGTCGGCTGACCGATGTCGTCCTTTCTTTCAGTTGTTGAACAAATGGAAAGGGTTCCAATGGACCGAGGACTGCGCGTTAGCTTTCCAACAACTCAAGCAATATCTTTCTCGGCCACCAATTCTGTCTCGCCCCGAGGCGGACGAGGTCTTGTTTGCTTATCTGGCAGTGGCCGTACACGCGGTCAGCCTGGTCCTTATCAGGAATGAAAGTGGGATTCAAAGACCGGTCTACTATGTTAGTAAATCTTTAAACGAAGCTGAGGTGCGTTATCTACCCTTGGAGAAAGCACTTCTGGCCGTAGTTCATGCCATGCGAAAGCTTCCTCATTATTTTCAGTCCCACACCGTGGTTGTCCTGAGCCAATTGCCCCTCAAGGCAGTGCTACGTAGTGCCGACTACTCAGGCAGGATAGCAAAGTGGGGGACCATCCTGGGGGCTTTTGACATTAAATACAAGCCTCGCACCTCGATGAAGGGTCAGGTCCTCGTTGACTTGGTGGCAGAGTTTACTGAACCATTGCTGGAAGAAACTCTAAAAGAAGCACACATGGATGGAAAATCAGTTGGAGTGATCACGGCCGCAGTGCCCTCGGCTTGGAAAGTGTATATGGATGGGGCCGCTAATCAGAGAGGGTCTGGTGTTGGACTTGTTCTAATGTCCCCTGAAGGAATTGTCTTTGAAAAATCTTTAAGATTGGCTTTCTCGGCTACTAACAATGAGGCCGAGTATGAAGCAGTCTTGGTAGGCATGCAGATGGCACGTAGGATGGGTGGAAGGGAAATCCATGTGTTCTCGGACTCCCAGTTAGTGGTCGGCCAAGTCATGGGGACCATGGAGGCTAGAGACCCCAAAATGCAGGAGTATTTGGCCCAGGTCAAACGTCAGCAAGCTGAATTTGACTCCTTTGCCTTAGCTCACATTCCTAGGAGTGGAAACACCCATGCAGACTCTTTAGCCACATTGGCAACATCTTCAGCTCAGGGTTTTCCCAGGATTATCCTTGTGGAGGATTTGCTAAAGCCAACTCTTACCCCCATCAATGTGGCTCGCATCCATCTAGTAAGACCTGGACCTAGTTGGATTGACCCGGTCGTGTCTTTTCTTAAGAGTGACATCCTTCCCGAGGACAAATCGGAAGCAGATAGGATACGTCGAAAGGCGCCACGCTTCTGGTTGTCTGAAGATTAAAAACTGTATAAACGATCCTTTTCAGGACCGTACTTGCTGTGTGTGCACCCTGACTCAACGGAAGCACTTCTGGAAGAACTACATGAAGGGATTTGTGGCAGCCACACTGGGGGAAGGTCCTTGGCCCACAGAGCTCTAACTCAGGGTTATTGGTGGCCCAATATGCAAAGGGAGGCTCAAGACTACGCTAGGAAATGTGATCAATGCCAGAGGTTCGCCCCTAACATCCATCAACCTGGAGGAGTTCTTAACCCCCTTTCCAGTCCTTGGCCGTTCGCACAGTGGGGATTGGACATAGTGGGGCCATTTCCGAGGGCAGCAGGTAACAAAAGATGGCCGCTGGTAGGAACGGATTACTTTACTAAATGGGTCGAGGCGGAGCCCTTGGCAAACATTAGAGATGTTGATTCCAAGAAGTTTGTGTGGAAGAACATCGTTACTAGATTTGGAATACCACATACACTTATATCAGATAATGGTGTCCAATTTGACAACAAAGCTTTCAGGAAGTATTGCGGTGACATGGGTATCATAAATGGGTACTCCACCCCAGCTTATCCTCAGGGAAATGTACAAGCCGAGGCCACTAACAAGGTCATAGTCAACGGGCTCAAGAAGAGGATGGACGATGCGAAAGGTAGATCGGTAGAAGAGCTCCCTCATGTTCTGTGGACGTATCGGACCACACCGCGCAGGTCCACTGGAGAAACGCCATTCTCTATAACTTATGGAGCCGAGGCAGTGATACCTCTAGAATCTGGTTTTCCTACCCTAAAGACGAGCTCTTTTAGCCCAGAGAATAACAAGGGACTCTTGGAGAAAAGTCTTGATTTACTTGAGGAACGGTGCGAGGCAGCTATGGTCCAAATGGCTTATTATCAACAGAAGCTAAAACGAGGATATGATGCCCACGTGAAGCTAAGGCCACTTGCACCTGGTGATCTTGTGCTAAGAAAAGTTGTGGGCACCTCTAAGAACCCAGCTTGGGGTAAGCTAGGACCTAACTGGGAAGGCCCCTATCGCATTGTTTCAGTAGCAGGCATAGGGTCATATCGGCTAGCTGACCTAGATGAAAGAATTGTACCACGCCCATGGAATGTAAATAATCTTAGAAGGTATTATTATTAATAAAATGTGCTTTTGTCAGTTAACATTTCAAAGTCATGAGTACCTCTGGCGCATGCAGTTACTATTTTTAAGAATCAAACAGAAACTTGGTTAAGTGTCGTCCTCGGACCACAAACCTTGTGGAAATTGATGTCTTGTCACTTGTTAAACAGAACCTTAGTTATGCCGGGTCCTTGAACCTCCTACTTTGGGAAAATTAACATTTGAAGTTACTATTTTTAAGAATCAAACAGAAACTTGGTTAAGTGTCGTCCTCGGGTCACAAACCTTGTGGAAATTGATGTCTTGTCACTTGTTAAACAAAACCTTAGTTATGCCGGGTCCTCGGACCTCCTACTTTGGAAAAATTAACATTTGAAGTTACAATTCCTAAGAATCAAACAGAAACTTGGTTAAGTGTCGTCCTCGGACCACAAACCTTGTGGAAATTGATGTCTTGTCACTTGTTAAACAGAACCTAAGTTATGCCGGGTCCTCGGACCTCCTACTTTGGGAAAATTAACATTTGAAGTTACTACTTTTAAGAATCAAACAGAAACTTGGTTAAGTGTCGTCCTCGGACCACAAACCTTGTGGAAATTGATGTCTTGTCACTTGTTAAACAGAACCTTAGTTATGCCGGGTCCTCGGACCTCCTACTTTGGGAAAATTAACATTTGAAGTTACAATTCCTAAGAATCAAACAGAAACTTGGTTAAGTGTCGTCCTCGGACCACAAACCTTGTGGAAATTGATGTCTTGTCACTTGTTAAACAGAACCTTAGTTATGCCGGGTCCTCGGACTTCCTACTTTGAGAAAATTAACATTTGAACTTACGGATCTAAATAATTAAACAGCAACTTGGTTAAGTCTTGTTCTCAGACCGCAAATTTGATTAAAGTTAATTTCTTATTGCGTCTGGAAATTAGTGCCTTACTGTTTGTTAGATCGGATCTTAAAGTTCTATATCTTTAAGTATTAAGCAAATTTATGTAAGGAATGGTCCTCGGATCTTACATCCTACTAAAAACAAAACCACACATTATAAGGGTTTAACCGTTATATGAGGTCTTTTTTTTTACCAAGGCATTGTTTAAAATATCTCAACCATGTCATCTGCTGTTAAGTTTTTAATACTAAAAGATGCGAATGACTGCGTGGAGGTTATGATAGCATAATACTTGGAGTTAGATTTGTTTGTTCTGTCCCTTTTTGACTATGTACTAATGGCAATCTTTATGACAAGTACAAAAAGAATAAAGTAAAATGGATGCAACATAGGTGAGAATTGAATGAAATTGTTCTTCATTAATCATTCAAATATACATTACATATTTAATTCAAAAATGGAAAGAGAGAAGTCCTAAGCTAGGTCTTAAGCTTTTGGAGGGGGGTCTTGCTGAGAAGTGCTGGTGGCCTCGGTCTTTCTCAACTCTAGCTCAAAGGGAGACAGCACTTGCTTTCCTTTGTCTGCTGCCTTTGTTGGAAGGACGTTGGACTCCACATTCTGGCTCAGGTCCTTCTCGGTATCCCCGTCTCTTTCCTTTTCTTTATTGGAACCCGAAGGTTCTGTAAGATCTAGAATTAGCTTTGGGACCATGGGAGGAAGAGCAGGAAGAGTTGTTTCAGGGGTAGGAGTAGCAGCAGGAGCCTCTTCAATCTCCTGTATCTCCAGGGGAAGCCGAACATTCTCGGACTTCCTCAGATCTGAGGATAGAGGAACTCCTGCTACGTTCAGAGCTTCCCCCCAGACCTTTTGACAGTACTCCCGGCACAAGGCCGCAAAGGCTTCTGTCAGTTGCTCCTCGGTGACTGCTACCCCTTCCTCATAACTCGCCTGCTTGGCGGTTTCTAGAGAACTATGGAATGCGCCGGCTTCCTCCTTCATTCACGCAAGTTCCTTCTCCAAATCCGAGCGCTCCTTTTGGGCTTGGGAGAGCTCATCATCTTTTTCACGAAGAAGCTTGCGCTGCCCTTCTATCTGGGTCTTCATTGTCTTCAAGTTCGCCTCGGCCCCATTTTTCTCTCTCTTTAGCTCAGCCACCTCCGAGGTAAGCTTCTCATTTTCAGCAAGGGCTGTGCCCAAGGACTTCTCAGTCTCCAGCCTGACTTCAAACTCAGTTCTGGCCTTCTTCCGAGTGTCTTCTATAAATTTCTCTGCTACGAAGACTTCTTGAATGGCCTGCAGTAAAGTACGAGGAAGTCAGATATAGCAAGGCACTTATGAATAATCTGATATTGTTAAAAGTGGAATCTTCCTAAAAGGGTTAAACTTACTAGCGCTAAATCCCTTTTTAAAGAGAGGAATAGTTGTGGCTGGCTCATTTTTTCCAAGGTTTCCATGTCCTTGGGCAGCAGAAGATGGCGCTCCAACACTTCGGCCAAGTGGTGGGCATGGCCTTGTTGAACTGCCTTGATACTGGACTGGCAGGAGATAGGTGCGCCGTCCAGCCTTAAGTCAGGGGACCAGGTGGCCGGTGCTCGGCGCACTTCGGCCTCGTCCCTGATCTCCCCGCTTTCAACTGAGTGGGCCCTGCCTTTGCCTTTATCTAGCTTTTGCTGCTGAACGGCTGGCGGTTGTTGTCGCGGTTTCTTTGGTTCCTTGCCGCCTGTCCCCTCGGCCTCCCCCTTTCTTTTCTTTTTGGGATCCTCGGCTGGAAGTTTTGGCTCAGCTGGAGGAGGGGGAGGTGGCAAGGATGAAAGAACTTGGGACCCCCCCGTCTTTCTCTCAACAACCTTCGCAGCTCTATTGGTTAGAAGACCCTTCATCCTGTCCATATCCTCCTCGGATTCGTCCTCTAGTTGGGCAACGATTAATCCTGCAATTCCAGAGGCCTCAGTGGCTTCTTCTTCCTCGTCAGAGAGTACAATGAACTGGTTCCCTCGAGGTCTTTCGCTGTCTTCTGGGACAACAGTCACCTGGGAGTGTGTGGCTAGAGGGATCGCAGCGATCGGTTGTAAATACAGTATGGTGTTAGGGCTGTTAGGAAGATCGTGGTCGTCCAAAAAGTGGGGTCGGGCTACGTTTATCTTCTTTCGCCTTCGGTCACCCACAACTATGGCGTTTTCTATCTCCTGGAAGTCCGAAGAAATGGGATTGTACCCCAGAATCAGATGAGCAGCCCTGAGTTATAGGTCCTCGTTGACAAACACCTCGGAACGCAGTACTCGGTTGAGATCTGCAACGTTACAGTGGCTTAAGCGTGGGCGCACGTGTCGCTTATCTGCGAAGAAAGACACCAAAGCAAACAAACATGGTCAGATTCACACAACACACAATAAACCTAAATAAACGTGAATACAAGTGAATACGCATTTTTTTTGTGAGTGTCAGAGGAATTTGTGCGGGGGGAGGTTAATCCTAAGGTGTCGCACCTGGATCTCCCCACTCAACTGGGCAGTGGAGGCCGTCGTGCCAGTTCCTAGAGACGATCAGGTAGTCATCCTTCATGCCTTTGTTGGATTTAGGCAGACAGGAGATTAGCCTAACGACGCTGGAGCGGGATTTAATGTAGTAACCTACTTTGGAGAGTTTATGGGACTCGTACAGAAAGACGACATCGTGCCAGGTGAGGTTTAGACCCATTTGCTTGTTTAGAGCATCGACGCTACCCAAAACTCTAAAAACGTTTGGGAGGCACTGATCGGGACACAACCGATGGTTGCGAAGGTACTCCCTGGTCACAAGCTTCATTGGGAGGGTCATCTCACCCTCTACAAAGGCTATCATCGGGATGATAACCTCTCCCTCCTTTCTAGAGCCGGCCACGGCTTCCGCCGGGCAATATTTTAAACCTACATCGCCGGGAATGTAATACTTGGCTCTGAAGCCTTCCATTCTAGCGGCGGTATCAACTAGACACTTAAATTTTCCCATCAGAGAGGGACAAAAGACCAAACTCTAAAAGGGAAAAAGTCTGCAAGTATAGCCGAGGACAATTTTCGAGGAGAAAAGGTTAAGAAAAGGAGAATAAAAAACTTACGAATCTCAAGTTGTGCAGAGTTCCACGGTTTTCTGCGGGTCAAGTATGTTTATTGATGTTTTGATGGGATTAGTCCCTGATGAATTAAATGAAGGCGCAGGTTCCCGAAGCGTCATGGGGTGCGGAAAGCGGCCTCGAAATTATATTTGTCCCGCCCAAATTTTTAGGGGATAATAAGGACCGTTGGATGCTCATCTCACCGTTGAACGTGGGGGACAAGGTATAACTTATGGTAATAAATGCGCGCGTTTCTGAAAATAAAACCGCTAAGTGGCGTCTTCTGGAACGCGAAACAGTTTCCACACGTGCAATCATTCACATAATTTGCAGAGTTAGTTCTCAGTGGATCAAAACCCTAATTTTCTCCTCGGATGTTGAAAATTAGAGTTTTTAGGGGCTATTGTGGGGAGTAAAAGAACCCAAGTGAGCATATGGGCCATTGGGCTGCAACATAGAGGGCCGACCTGCTCTAGGATTAAGCTCTATGATTTGGCCCATACACTGAGGGTCCGGGGATACAGCCGAGGACGAGTTTCCTCCTCGAAAAAGCCCTAGAGAATTCAAAGTTTCATTATGAAGGTCAAAGCACAACTCTGGAAAGACCAGTGGTTAAAAGGGGACATCATGAATCTTCTAGATGCACCAGTATTTAAGAAAATATCAAGGGTAAAGGCTGCCACCTCCGCATTAAAGGCTCTGCACCTACCTCCCTGGCCGCATTAATGGGGAGGTGACCCTTGAACAGTGAGGTGGAAACTTCTAGTCACTGTTCGAAAAGTATCAGGAAAGGAAGTATAAAAGGGGGGTAAAGGCCAAAGAAAGAGGGGTGGTGGCTAACAAAGAAATTGAGAACGTGTAATCTTTAAGAAAGAAGTAGAAATAATAAAGAAGCAGTCCTCGGCTCGAGTCTGAGGATATTCATTTGCCTTTATTGTTCGTTATTTACTTGTGTTTATTTATAAAAGTTTGTTATCAAGCTCCCAGTACTTCTAACCTAGGTTTCAAGCCCACACTCTACAAATTTTTATTGTTTAAGGCTTATTGGGCTTGAGCCCGTGATTGTTTTTGGGTCCAGGTGCAATTGTGCACTTACACTATTCCTTTTCAGTTTTTTGCAGGTTGGTAAAGAGAAAAAAAAAAAGGCGTAAATGCACTTTTAGTCCCTATATTTTGGCCCTATTTCTATTTTGGTCCCTACATTTTCATTTTACCACTTTTAGTCCCTAATCCAATTAACGCGTGTTATTTTAGTCCCTACCGTCACCCAACTAACAGAAATTGCTGACGTGGCTAACGGAGGGATTAAAATATTAATTAAAATCCACCGTGGCTCCTGTCACCCATGCCACATGGATTTCCCGCCCCATTTATGTCACACGTGACCCCCACGTGACCCTCACTCCAACAACATCAGTACCAAAAACCCAAAATTCCCCAAATCAGTACCAGAAACCCTAAACTCCCAAATCAAAAATCGAGCTTGGACCTCCACCCACACAGGTAAGCCTCATCTCCCCAAACCACGATCAAAACAAACAATCTTCGAAGCCCAATGGAAGCATGCTCTTCGACAAGTTCTAGCGTGAGGAGGAGAGCACAAATGATGTGCTACTGTAATCAAAAACCTGTCCTAGTTGTGGCGTGGACAGCAGAGAACCCTGGCAGAAGGTTCTATGGTTGTCCAAACTACTGGGTATGTCAATTTCAGTAAATTGTTTGAGTGGGTTTTAGTTAATTTCAGTATGTTGTTTCAATTTGTTACTACAATGGTTTTATGGATTTTCATTTTTCTGAGCATTATCTGTGTTTCAGGTGGGGTGAAAGTGTAGATTCTTCCAATGGCGTGATGATGAGATATGTGAACGTGGTAAGGTGCTTATCCCACAGCAAAGGCAAAAGATCATCCAACTTGAGGCTGAGCTTGCACACTGCAAGAAGAGAGAGAAGTTTTTAGTTATAGTTGTGGCATTGTTAATGGTGATATTTGTAGTTCTATGGTTGCTTAGGTAGGGTTGTTGTGGTTGGTAGTGCATGTAGGGCTGCAGGGTTTATGTGTAGAGGGTTGGCAGTGTGTTCTGTTTTGGTAGGATTAGTTATTAGCAATGACACACCTGCTACTTATTTTGTACTCATCTGTTGAGAAATAAATGAATACCTTTCTCATTCAATGTATGGATGTGTGGATTGGAAATAGCAGGATTGGTATTGGTGTGTAACATAGTCTGTTGACAGATAACATATTCCAATAAAGCAGTACTTAATATACTGCCAAGTGCATGCAACAAATAAAACTGGTATGAACAGATAACATATTCCAACATACTGCCAAACTTAGCCCAAACATCTTCATAGTTATCATTAAAAAAAGCAAAAGTATGTTTACAAAACAAAAGGGCATTGTTCAACTGCCAATCTTAACCCAAACAGCAGGGCATTGTTTAACTAATAGCAATTATACAAAATAAAGGCTTGGCTATAATAATACAAAACATAAGCCATTCATCAAAAGATATAAAACACAACATCCTATTCATTTTTTCTTTGGAGCATGCCTTGATGACTGACTCCTAGCATTCTTGATAGCCCCCATGTATCTAGATGCATTCTTGGAAGCATTTAGGGTCTCTGATGTGACCATCCTTTTCCTCCTCAGTCTTGGAGTTGGACTGCTGCCCAAGTTGGGTGGTGCAATTGGATTGGAGTTGGCCTGAACTGGATTGGATGATCCTGTGGGGGTTTGGTGTGCACTTGGACTAGACTGGGGCGGTGGAAAAGGTGTGGCAGAGTTGTGCATGGTGTACTGGTATGCTGCACTTGGGGTGGATGAGAAGTGCATGCTGGTCTGGAATGGTGCACTTGGGGTGGATGAGAAGTGCATGCTGGTTTGGTGTGCACTTGGACTGGATTGGGGTGGTGGAAAAGGTGTGGCAGTGCTGTGCATGGTGTATTGGTATGCTGCACTTGGGCTAGATGAGAAGTGCATGCTGGTTTTGTATGGTGCGCTTGTCCATGGCTGAGTCACTGCACCAGGAGTGAAGTTGTGCATGCTGGATTGGGATGATACAAATGGCTGAGGTGGTGTAAATGGGGTGGCTGACATTGGTTGAGCTTGAGCTTGTCCTGTTGGCTGATTTTTCTTGGAAGGGTTTCTGTTCCTGCTGGTCTGCAAACAAGAAATCCACATTAAATATGTATAAACTCTCACACATTTACTTGACAGATATGGTAGAATGTTACCTTATTGGCTGCACTGGTTCTGTTTGTGGTGCCTGGTAGGGAAGAGTTTCCTCCAATCTCACCCTTGCAACTTCTCTTATTGTGTCCTATTTTACCACAGGCCCTACACTGTTTGGAGATACCAGCTCTCCTACCTGCTGGTTCACCAGGCTCCCTTGCTCTCTTCTTCTTGGGCCTGCCAGGTGGCCTTCTTTTGATAGGAGGCTGAACAGGTTGGACACCACTGGGCCTCCACATATTCTGCCCATTGATAGGTGCAATTACTGGCTCATAACAGGCCTTATATGTGGAGACATGAAAACAACTGTGCACATACTGCTTAGCATCTTGCCTGTTGAAGAAGATGCTAGAAACTGCATGGGCACATGGTATGCCTGTTGTATCCCATTTCCTGCAACTACAATGTCCTTTGGCCAAGTCCACAGTGAACCTTTGCAGTCCATTTTTAACCTCAAACTGTGTATCACCTGCCCAACAAGCAAGCCACTTGCTGCTTGCAGTCTTTTCTCTATGCAACCTCTTAAGCACTTTAGGGCATATCTCTGATTCCACTCTCATGATCTTTTGTCTATTCTCTTGAAATCTGGTCATAAGATATAACCTGATAGACTCCAGCTGCAAGCACACACAAGCTTGTTAATCAAACAATGTATCAAACAATGTATCGACTAGCGTTACTCAAAGGCTTAGATTCATACCATAGTAATTATAGGCTTGGATCTAAACTTCAAAATCCTACTGTTAAAACTCTCACACATGTTGTTCGATCTTGTATCACTCAACCCATCCTCACTGAACATGTGTCAGGCCCATATGGTGGTTGAATGATCTAGCAACCAATTGTGTGCATCCTCATCAATTCCCTTCAGTTCATCCATCACCCTATCAAACTCAGCTTTATAAGTAGCTTTGGCTGCTTTCCAAAAGAAGTCTCGATGAGAATACCGGGATGGTTCTTCCCGAGATTATTGTAGAGGTGTCTCAGCGAGATTCTATGCTCATATTGTGGCCAATTATCAATGAAGGTACGCACCAACCCTGCCGGTACAACAACAACAATTATGGTGTTAGTAACTCTATACATCCAATATGGTAATGCATATAGATATGGTAATAAAGATACATACCTTACGCCTGGTCCGATATAAATGTCCACCTTGTTTCGACCAATGTTTGCAAGTAGCAAATTTATGAACCAAGTCCAGGAGTCTTTAGTTTCAGCCTCCACTACAGCATATGCAAGTGGGAAGTACTCTTCATTAGGGTCTCTTGCAACTGCTGTGATTAATTGCCCACCTGACTTAGTCTTCAAGTGGCAGGCATCCAAACCAATTATTGGCCTGCATCTAGCCATAAACCCTCTCTTGCAACCCTTTAGGCATATGTACAGCCTCTCAAAATAAGGAACCCCACAGACCAAGTCCATTTCAGCAGCCAAATCACCTTCATTGAAACTATGTACCTTCATAAGTATGGTACTGCCAGGGCTAGCCCTCCTCAACTCCTCACAATACTCCCAAAGCTGATTGTACTGCTGTGTGTGAGCCCCATCAACATACTCTCTTGCCTTCTCCCTAGCCCTGCTGGCTTTTCCTGCAGTTATGTTTACTGTGAACTTCTCATGTACAACATCTTGGATGTCTTTTAGTTTCATGTTAGGTTGTCTTCTCACCTTCTTCATCAACTTCTTCCCAATGTATGAAGAAGTGCACCTTGGATTCTTATAACTCCTAGTGCATGTGTGTTCCAGATTCAGTGTTCTTAGTTGGTAGCTTTTCTCTTTTGGCACCTTTGTTAGATATGCCACAAACTTGCAACTTTCCTGGCAAATTGCTCTTACCCTCTGCAAATCATTTTTTGCAAATTTGATCCCCCAGCCACCATGAACTGCATAATCAGTTATAGCTTCTTTGAATTGCTTAGTTGTTGTGAACAACATATCTTTCTCAAATCTGATATGTTCAGCCTTAGCAACTGGCTTAAACACTGGGAAGGTCCTCTTTTGTCCCCTTCCCTTTTCCATAGGTGTTTTCAGTTCATTCTCAGAGCCATCATCACTATCATCCCCAATATCATCATCAGATGATGATTCCTCAAGACTGTGCAACTCTTCACTCTCATAATCAGAGTTCATTACACCAGCCCCCATTTGTACTGGTTCAGTATTATCCTCATCAGAACCATCCCAACTATCACTACTATCCTCCACAAACTCCCTCTCATCAGGATTCACTACATCTTCATCCTCTAGGCCACTTCCTTCATCATCACCTCCTCCACTGTCACTGCTATCAGCTACATCCTTGTTCTCATTTTGGCCCTGAGTCATAGGTTCCTTACCTGCTCTCCTAGAATACACCTCTGCAGCATCAACCTCAACAACATCATCATCATCTTCACTGCCAGAATTACTATTGTCAGCATCTTCACTACCTTCATCATGACTGGCATCATCATTACTGCCATAAGGTAAAAGGTTTTGCTCCACTGCCAATGGCTGCACATCTGCCCCAATATTCTCACCTTCATCTACTAGTATAGGATTATCCACAGGGTGCTCTACAAACACATGAATTTCTTCATGACCTATCACTAAATCTGTCATAAACATGGCATCATCATCATCAACTATCAAATGGAAATTAGCTTTCTCTAGATCATTACCAGGCATTTTATACCAAAGCCTACTCACAGAGGTGTATCCAAATTCCCTGCATATACCTTCAATCTCTGTCTTCGACCACCTATCAGGGTCACAATTATCTACTACATCCACTACACCTCCCACATATTTTCTAGGGTTATCAGTGAAATACCCACCATGATGCACAGACAAGCTAAATAGCTCACTCATGCTGCATGCAAAACACATATAAACCATTTAAATACTATTGATTACATTCCAAAAGAGCACTCATTCGTTAACAAAATATCACACATTAATTATTTGCCAAATCAGCACTCATCATTCCACAATCCACCTTAGCTGTTTCGAATTATATAATATGGTAATGCACATTATCTCCAACATTGTTTGGAAAGAACAAACAGAAACATAGTAAACAACAATGTCATAAAATATAGACACATGCATAGTAGTCCACAAACAAACACATGTTAACATTATATATCATAAAATTACTTTAATAACGACTCAGCATTTTGGCCCACTAATTCAGTATACATCACACATAGAATCAGCCATTATCTTCAACAGAGGAAAACAGGGACCACATTGGAAGCCACAAAGAAACACATGCTCAGACAAGGACCAACAAACAGTCAAAAGTCACTAAACAAACATAATAAAGTCAAAACCCAACAACGAATATACAAATTGGACATTGTGGCCCCTACGCATAATATAAAGCTAGCTATATATAAAGACATACACACAGAGAAAGCTAATACCTGTGTGTTTGGTTTCACAGAGATAGAGATCTCACTACTTTTCTCTTCTTTGCTATTCCAAGAAAAATGGGTTTAGGTATATATATTTCTAGGTTGGTTTGTCTGCGATGATGGATGATGGTTTGTACCTCTGCGATGGTGGTTTGTTGGTCTGCTATGGTGGTTTAGGGTTTCTGGTACTGATTTGGGGAATTTTGGGTTTTTGGTACTGATGTTGTTGTAGTGAGGGTCACGTGGGGGTCACGTGTGACATAAATGGGGCGGGAAATCCATGTGGCATGGGTGACAGGAGCCACGGTGGATTTTAATTAATATTTTAATCCTTCCGTTAGCCACGTCAGCAATTTCTGTTAGTTGGGTGACGGTAGGGACTAAAATAACACGCGTTAATTGGATTAGGGACTAAAAGTGGTAAAATGAAAATGTAGGGACCAAAATAGAAATATGGCCAAAATATAGGGACTAAAAGTGCATTTACGCCAAAAAAAAATGCCATTACTGGACCAAAGTATGGCCAGACCACGAGACACTGATTGAATTTGAAAATTTTGGGATTTGGAGTTCTTTTTCTATTATTATTATTATTATTATTATTATTTTGTTGGGGGGACTCAGAGGTTCAATTACCAAGCCGAGATCAGAAAGAAAATACTAACATGTATTGTTGTCTGCAAGCTTGCCCCCACCCCACTTCACTTCACCGCAAAATAGCCAAATCTCGCCCCAACATTTGGACCTTAGAATTAGTGTAAGACTATGATTCCATCTTAATCTAAGTCAAAATGTAGAAGAGACGTGGCTGCAAATATTCATGTTGCTATTGCAAAAATTGAGTGGTTTTTTTTTTTTTAGTAATTGATTGAGTGGTTTTGTAACTGATTCATATGAATCAAATCAAACTAAATAATATGTCTACAACACTTTTACAACAAATCCTAAATGACAAGTTATAACTAGTTGTTATTGTTAAGGCAAAAAAGTAATTTTAGTGTTAAGTTCAAATTTGAACTAAGGCTGAGTTTGGATACGGATGAAAAATGAAAGCGTCTGCGTTCAGCGTTTTTTTTTTTTTTTTTTTTTTTTTTTTTTCTTCTGCTGATGCACGATTCAGGGGGACAGCGGTTACTGTTCATGCACTGTGCATGAACAGTAGCCGATTTTGTTGACTTTTCAGCATTTCTGTGGGTCCCGTGTACTGTTCACGGGACCCACAAACTTCACTTTTCAGATTTTTTAAAATTAAAAATGGGACCCACGGCACTATTCACACATTTAAAAATTATTTTGGTACAGTATTTTCAGTTTTCAGTTTTCAGTTTTCAGCAATAAGCTGTATCCAAACGGACCCTAATAATAACTAACCACCTATAATTTATTATAAAAATGTTGTGGACGTAACACTTCTCCTTAATTAGCAATGTGGGCTATGGGTTTTGGTGTTTGTCACACATGTAAATAAAGCCTCCACGCTGCCTCCTTTAGTTAAAAAAAAAAAAAGCCTCCACATATACTTTTTTTTTTTCTCCCCTCCCTGGTGGAGATGTACAGCCGTACAGGACTATTAGAGTACATTAATCCATAGGTGAGAATACTGTGCTTGCTATTATTACGTTGATTGATACGCTTTTCAATTATTTGGTCACAGTACTTCCATGATAATATATATAAACTATGTAATGTTCGGTAATATTCTCATAAATTGTGTAATTTATTTTTATTTTATTTTTTATGAATGTTATGACTCTCTCCAGTACGACATGCAAAACTTCTATTTTTATTTTTTTACCTGTGGGTTGTAATTTTGTACTTTGATTGTTTACATTTGAAGTTTGAGTTGACTGATAAAAGGAAAAATTGTTAACATTAATAAATAAATAACCAACTAAAAGTCTAATATGATAGGAGCGTTCGTATCAGACTGGTTAAACTAACTTAATATTAAAATTTTAGCTAAAAACTCACAAAAGTCCATGAATTAGTTTCAACAAACTAACAAAAAACTTTACCATTGAAAGTATGGTTTTAAAAACCGAACCGAGAATCGAACCATTTTTTTTTTCAAAATTTTCGATTTTTGACCGGTTTTCCCGGTTTTTGACTGGTTTTGAGGCATTTAACTGGACCGGACTGCACCGATTTTTCCAATTGGACCAATCGGACCGGCCGGTCCGGTCTGGTTTTTAAAACAGTGATTGAAAGTTGACTCGCCACAACCCATGAGCCATAGAGCTCGCTACTATTAATATTAAAAAAGAAAAGGGTTTAGTTAAGCTCAACTGGTAAAGTCTCTGATAGTCGAATAAGAGATTTAGAGTTTAAGCTCCACCTACACAAAAAAACTGATTGGTATCTCGGTATGGTAATAAAGAGTTATTATCAGGATCGAACGTCATGAGTTAAAGCTCTCTTTATCGAGGTAGTGCAAGCATTTTGTAAGTGGCTTTGTATTGGGAGGACTCATATTTGGCACACTCAGTTGTGTATATGAGCGAGTTCACAAGCTATGTACAAGGTGTGGTCTGATTGGACATAGCAGAGGACAATGCACTCAAGATATGGATGAAATTGAGAGATGGCTTTTTAGACAAAGGCGTCGTATTCAACGAATCCATCAGGTACAATTTGGCTTTGATGTCTTAGAACCTTTGTCTATAAATGAACTTAGAGCTTAATACAATAGAAACAGGCGATGGACAACACAGACTCAGTTTGGTAATTTATACCATCATCATCACATGCACCCCCATGCCCATCCCCCCGATCAAGGAAACCATAAACCACCACCACCAAATCAGGCCTCTGAAGCTAGTCAACAGTCCTTGCATGAACTTGAAACACCTTTTCCCTCCAACACTGAAAATGCTCCACCTAATTCACCCCAACACACAACCACCCATACGGAGAATGTACATGCAATACTGAATTCGGCTATCCACTCCTTGAATTTGGGTAACAATGTCACCCCACCAACACCATTCAATTCTCCCAACTCGAGTCTAGACCATCAGGTTCAATCTGATAATAATTTAAACCACACTGTCCACCACCCTCCTCCCACCCAACATCACCACAATACCACCAACACTAACAAGGAAGCTGATTCTTCCTTCTTGGTGAGACCTCCATGGCAACCCCCTATATCCTCTGATCTTAAGTGGACTTGGGTTGGGGGTGATGGTCCTTACATTACGAATGGGGAATTAAGAGAAACAAATCTGGATTCTTCTGAAATGGAAGTGAATCTGTTACTGAGAGGTTGTCCAATTTGGATAAACTAAATGAGGACAGACTTGAGGTTATGGTAGGGGCTGCATGGAGACTTGGCCAAATTCCTGAATCACCTGAAGAGATGGTGGAAACTCTTGTTCAAAGAGTGAACAGAGGAAGGTTTAGAATTGAAAGGGGTAATTCTAGCATTGGGCCGAGCTTGCGAGGCTCACAGAAAAGGGTTGCTAGTCCAGGAACTGAAATGGGTCAAAATGCCAACTTATCAAATGCACCACATGACAATAATCAGGGCCTAGCTAGGAGTTTGGACACGGGATTGGACAACATGAACAATTTAAGCCCACCATCACCTGGACTAGGCCCACCTTCACCTGTGTTAGCTTTTTCTGATCCTTACACCCTATCAGAATTGCAAAAGGAAGACATTTGGGAGTCGGTTCCTGGGAATTCATCTACCTCAGCTGTTTCAAGGAAAAGGTTTAAAGTGGAGTTTGGGAGACTGGGAAGGAACATTAGGCAACTAGTCCTCTGTGGGTTATGCCCCAAAGTAGTTACCTTTGAACTCGTTGTAGAATCCTTTGCATTTTCTTTCTCTCAATATGGTATATTACATGATGCTTATGTTAATGGGAATAGAATTGGGCATTGGGAAGCTGGCCCTATGCAGCTTCCCCAAGGGTCATGAAGATTCTTAGCTGGAACTGCAGAGGTCTGAGCAAACCTACTACAATTCTTAAGTGCAAAAAAAAGGCCCATAGCATAAACCTGAGATTATGTTTCTTATGGAGACACGGTTAGTTAAAGAGAAAGGTAAACATGTGTGGATCAAACGTGGGTTTGATGAAGGATGGGAAGTTCCTAGGGAAGGTTTGGGTGGAGGGTTGATTTTGGCATGGTTGTCGGGTCATAATCTACAAATAGTCTTCCAATCTAACCATATTATACATACTGATCTGTTAGATACTAAGGGTAACCCATTATCTATTACTTTCATTTATGGACAACCTGAGCATTCCAAGAGAGGAGAGGTGTGGCAGCAACTTAGGAATTTAAAAAACATTGCACGGCCAAACTGGTTATGTATTGGTGACTTCAACCAAATCCTCTCTAAAGAGGAAAAATTTTCCTTTAACCAGGGTTCAATTGTAAAGGCTGATCTATTGCAGCAAACTATTTCTGACTTACAGCTTTGTAATTTAGTAGCTACTAGTCAGAAGTTTACCTAGATGAATAATAGAGAGGAGGAGGGTTTTGTGATGGAGAGACTGGACAGGGCTTTTGCTAGTGTAGATTGGGTTAATTCTTATCCACAGTACTCTCTTCAAAATCTGCCTATAGTGGATTTTGATCATGGACCTATCCTTTTGAATTTTAAGCAACAACTACCTTTTAGATTTGAGTTAATGTGGCTAAATCACCCTACTTGTAAGGATATGATTCTGCATACATGGAGATTACACATACAAAAGGTTCAAGGGCTGCCTAATTGAACAATAAGTTATCAAATGTCAAAAGAGAAGCAATCAATTGGAACAAATCAGTTTTTGGAAGGGTAGATATGGATATCAAAAAGAAATTGGTTGAATTACTGAAGGTCCAGGATTCCATTAATTTAGCAGAAGATGCTAGGAAAGAAATAATGTGGGCACAAAAGGCTAGGAGAAATTGGATTCTCTATGGGGATGGAAACACTAAATACTTCCAAACTGTAGTTAGACAAAGAAGAGCTAGGAGTAAGACTGTACATATTAGAAATGAAGATGGAACCCTATTAGAGGAACCAATGGAAGTGAAAAACAGATTGGTGAACCATTTTAAGGCTTCCTATGAGGATACAGATCTGCTTAGTATTGATTTTATTCTAAATGAACTCCAAAATGTTGATATACCAAAACTTTCTCACAATCAGTGCCTAGAACTGAATAGACCAATAACAAATCTTGAGATTGAGGACACTATTTTCCAATTAGGCCCTCACAAAGCTCCTGGTCCTGATGGAATACCTGCATTCTCAAATCAGATGTTTTCAACACTATCCAAGATTTTTTTTTTCATTCAAGGTCCCTCTTTAAGCCCCTTAATCATACATTCATCACCCTAATCCCCAAAATCTCTTTTCCTGATGAAGTGTCCCATTTTAGGCCTATTAGTCTATGTAATGTGATTTATAAAACCATTTTCAAAATCCTGGTCAATAGACTAAAGCCTTTCATGGACAGTCTCATTTCTCCTTTTCAAAATGCCTTTATAAAAGGTAGGAACATCTTTGACAATATCCTTATTGCTCATGAGATGATGGATATACTTAGAAAGAAAAAGGGTAGGAAGAGTAGCTTTAAAGATTGACATGAAAAAAGCTTATAATAGGGTGAGTTGGAAATTTCTAAAAGCTGTGTTGATGGCCATGAATTTTGATAAAAAATGGATTAGATGGATAATGGAGTGTGTGATTTCTGTCCAGTATACTCTTCTTGTCAATGGTAGCATTTCTAACTCCTTCAAACCTTGTAAGGGGTCTAAGACAGGGTGACCCCCTTTCTCTTTACCTTTTTCTCATGTGTGCCAATATCTTATCCTTGTCCTTACCAAAGGCAGAACATGATAGGCTAATCAATGGAGTAAAGGTTGGTAGGAATGGGTGTACTTTTACACATTTGTTGTTTGCTGATGATTCATTGTTTTTCTTCAAAAAACACAATAAATCTTTAGCAAACTTGAAGAGAACTCTGGATTGGTTCTGTCATCTCTCTGGTCAGTGCATTAACTTTGAGAATTCTGATCTTTTTGGCTCCCCAAACATACCTAAGGATGAGTAAGAATGCCTGGCCAAACAGCTTCAAGTGAATTTGGTTAAAAATCCCAGCAAATACCTTGGTATAAACTTTAAGCTAAGGGGCAATAGAGTGGCAGATTTCCAGTTTCTGGTAGATAAGCTTCAATCCAAGCTACAAGGGTGGAAAGCAAACCTCTTATCTCAAGCTGGGAGGACCACTCTTATAGCTTTTGTCCTTCAAATGCTCTTTTTATATACTTTTTCTTGTTTCAAAGTTTCTGAAACAATTTGCAAGAAGATGGATTCTATAGTCAATGCTTTTTGGTGGGGTCATGCTTATGGGGTTAGGAAACTGCATTTGCTTAATTGGAATAAGATTTGCTGGCCTAAGCCTTGGGGAGGGTTAGGACTCAAAAAGTTCAATCTAATGAACCAAGCTATGTTGGCCAAAGGGTATTGGAGAATAAGTCAAAACCCAAATTCTTTAGTGGCAAGAACTTTCAAGGCAAAATATTTTCCTAGGGGATCCATTTAGAATTGTTCTCCTAAATCACACCATTCATGGGTTTGGAGAAGTATAATCAAGTTTGATAGCCCCAAGCTTAAGGAAGGGAGATGGTGGGTTCGCAAGGGAAACAATATCCCTCTTAGGCATTAAGATTGGTTTAGGAGTCAGCCTTATCATTTAAATAATCCCAATCTGACCTCTAGTACAGTAGCAAACCTTATAAATCAAGAGACCCATACTTGGAGAGTTGAAGTAGTAAGGGCTACATATTCTTTTCCTCTTTGTAATGAGATCCTACAAATTCCCCTGCCCAAGACCAATTCTGTTTGTGATAAGTTGTTATGGAAGCATTCAAATGGTAGAGATTTAGAGATTAAAACAGCTAATAGAATTATTCTTAAGGACTACCTGGCATCTTCTACTGACACCACGGGCAATCTCATGTTGAATACATATTTTGGAAGCTGATATGGAAGATTATAACACCACAAAAAATTTGTAACTTTGTATGGAAGCTAATGCATGATAGTCTTCCAACCATGTAGCTTCTAAAAAAATGGGAATCACTGACAATGGTCTATGTCCTTTATGCAATTGTGAAGAGGAATCCACATCCCATCTGTTTCTGCTATGCCCTATTGCTAGAGCTTGTTGGCATGGTTTACCACTGGTTGTACACACTTATGACCTTATAGGCATCTCTATGCAGCAATGGTTAAGGGAGTTGATTGTTTCTCATAACCTAAATTGAGAGGTTTTTATGGAGTATAGGCAAAAGATATTTATCACTTTGTGGACCATATGGACTCATAGGAACATGGTGGTTCATGAGGAAAAACAACCAAATCCCATGGAAGAAGTACTAACAATTCAAACTTTGTATTGCAGGTACAAAGAAGCTTTCTCCAACCACCCTGGATCACATAACAGATGCAGCAGAACAAGTATTGAACCCAACACAGCTGCAAGACACTGGCAGCTGCTAATCAAGGTTGCAGGGGTTAGAAAATCAAGGTTTAATAGAAGTGCTTGGGCTTATGAAGCTAAGGATCTTTAGGGAGTTATTAGGTTTTATGATGTAGCTAGCAGTAAAACAGGTTCAACAAATGGGGTTGTATAGAAGGCCTTGATGGAAGCAGTCATCACAGCCAAAAACTATGGATTTCAAAGGATTCTTTTTTTGACCAACAACAAGAATCTAGTCCAACTTTTAAACAAGTCTAAGAATCCAGCTTGGCAGGAGAGATCTTTGATTGCTGATCTAGAGTTTTTGTATCAATAAATGGACTGTTTTGTAATCTATTAGTTGTCCCCAAGTTTGTTCTTGATTTTGTTTATGCTGCTACAAATTTGGCAACCTGAATGCCAATTCACCAAAGTTGGGTTGATCCAACTATTTGTAACCTTGATAAACTTTGTATCTTCCTTATTTGGAATAAAAAAAAAGTTGTGTATATGCACCTCAGGTCTGGTGCTTCTTTATTTGTAATTAAATTTTCCTATGATCTTGTTGGATAGCAGGGGGTTTGGTGTGTTGCTGGAGGAGGGTCTGCTGGGCAGAGGGATTGCTGGGAAAGGGGTGGGTGAGGAAGAAGATACAAAATATTTATTTATTTTTGGAGAGAGAAAAAAATAACATTGAAATAGAGTAGAGAAATAAATATTGAGATTGATGTACGAGTGTATTTGTTAAAGTAGTATAAGTACAGTTTTTTGGGTTAGTTTATGTATAATGTTGTTGAGACTAATATGAATACTTTAAGAGGCCCAAACCACACGGGCAAGAAAGCGTCATTTAGCAATGCGACAAGCCCAGACATTAAGTGGATCCTAATTCAATTGCTATCTTAGGCTATTCATCCTAATTCCTAACTCCTAATGACCATTCATGGAAAAATGATAGGACCTACTTTTATGTGATTGTCATTACAAATGTAACGGTGACACCAAATTCCTTCTCCTATTCATGACCAAAAACTCCCACTCTTAATTCCTTCAATAATCATCTAATACTTCACGCTATATATATATATATATATATATGGGGAAAATGAGTTTCTGCCTTTATTTTTTTAAATATCTAATACAATGTTCCTGTTTTGAAACTTTGTGATTATTGAGTTCTAAGTAAGTTTTTGTAATGCTGAAGGAGCACTCATGGCTTTTCCCAATTTAAAAAATCCAGCTAGAACTCAATTTTATTGAAAACGAATTCCAGGGAAAAACTTAACTAAAACTTGATAATCATAAAATCGAGTTACATTGAAACTCGATTTTTAGAAATTTCAAGATAGGGACACGGTGCTTAATGGTTTCAAAATAGAGACAATTTTCTGGATATTTTAAGAAATACGGGCAAAAGCCCATTTTCTGAGTCTTTTGGTTGAACATTGCAAAAAATCAAGTTTATTTATGATAAGGGTATTGTTCAAAGTTATTTGGGAAATTGAGGAAAGAGAGTGAATTTCAGCAATGGTGTTGCAAAAATTCTAACAAAAAGTATGAGAGAGAAAAGTTTAAATTTCGGTAATCTCATTACCAAAATTCTTGTTGCTTGAAATTGCCAGGTGAAGTGCCTGAAGGAGGAGTGGCTGAAAGGAAACCAATTGTGGCAATCAAGTTGCCGAAAATTGTGGCAATCAAGTTGCAGAAAACTTGGGGAGAAATTTAATATGCAAAAAAAAAATCAATATATCAAAAAGAGTTGGAAGGGCATGAAATAATATTAGGGGAAAATGGCTATGAAAATAATCATAATAATATTCAAATTTCAAAAATATAATATAACAATTCTTGATTACATAAAAATATTAATCATTCTTTTTAAAATGCATATATAGCTTACAAATTTTTACTACCAATATTTATTTACAGTTGTTTATTTGTTTCTATGAAAAGAAAAGTTTTTCAAACTAAAATTGATTATGTCACAAGAAAATTAAATGAATTAGTTATATTATAATTTGAAAAGGTGATATGAGAAGAACTTAAATATAAAAATATAATTAGTAATTTTACATCTCAAAAGGTAAGAAGAATGTATTTTTTTAAATATAAGAAATGCTCCGTTTCAATTTTATTTCAAAATCAATTATATCATTAGAAAATTAAATGGATTACTCATATTATCGATTAAAAAGTTTTTATTAGGAAAACCTATATATACTATCTAAATTAATAAGAAGAGTAGCTTTTATGTAAATAAAAAAAAAAAAAAAAAACTATAATGGATTTTAGATATGAAATGGTCCCACTTAAGATTATGCTCTTAGCCTCTTAGGCCTCAACTTGATTTAAGCCGGTACTGATTGTATCTATATCTCATTAGTGGCGTGGTTATTGTCGACAGTTGGATTTTTTTTTTTTTTTTAGTCAGTTTGGCCTAAAAGAAAACTCTGCCTTATTTTAGTAGTTTCCTTTTTTTTGTATATTTTGTTATCATTCTGAAACAATTTTGGCTCTTTATCAAAAGTAAATTTTTAACAATCTTTGCGCGCACACAAAGCTCAAAAGAGTCTCAAATATAAAAATTCATAATCACATCTATTTAAAATAGCCATCTCTTAGGTAGGAAGGGTTCCTTTCAGTATAAAATAGAAAAGGGAAATTGCAAGGAGAAAGAAAAGAAAAATTGAATCAGATATTGTGTATGTAATTTGGAATCTTGGATCCAGATGTTTGTGGTATAATGGAGGGTATGATGGATTCATGTGCATTGTTTTGCTTCTAAGCAGTGAATAAGGCTTTTTTGGCTCCTTAATTTCTATGGAAAGTGATTCTTTCAATATATATTTTTATTTATAATGATTAAATTAAATATTATAAATCTAGATATGTTACTATTGACCATTCCCTCTCCACCCATTAAAAAAATTAAAATTAAAATTTATAATAATAAAAAAAAAGCTTGTGGAAGGCGTTTAAATTGCAAGGCAACTGTTGTTTCTTTGAGATAAGGAATAAGGATACTTCTATCATTTGTAAATAACTAGTCGCTAATCTGTGCTATGTTCGAGAACATATTATTTGTGAGGTAAACTAAAATACTTTTATAAAATTTTAAATTGATTAAAAAACTACACCATTGTATAATTTGCTCTTGTATGACTTCAATTTGTGTTACAATTTGATGAATAAGTCATTGCTTGAATGTTCAATGGCTCACAAAAAATTTGTCAAATAGTTTTAGGTACTGCAATAAAAAAAAAAAAAAAAAAAAAAAAAAAAAAAAAAAAACTCAAAAATTCAGATATTAAAACTTCTGAAAGATTAAAAAATATAAAAGAATCAGATGATTCACTACTTAAAAATTATTGAAATAAAATAATATATATATATATATATATATATATATATATATATATATATGACTAAACTATAGAGAAATAAAAAAAATAAAAAAAAAGGTTACATTCCAAAGAATAATCCATGACTAAAACTATTGAAAGAAATCAAAAGATTCAAAGCCTATAAATTATAGATAATATATATGTGTGTGTACATAAATTTAGATATTAAAACTTCCAACATGCCAACAAATATATATAATTAAAGAATAAGGTATTGAAACAATTCAAAAAATATATATGACTATTCAAAAGAGAAATATAAGAAATAACAGAAAAAATATTAGGGTTTGCACTGCTTTTATAGTGTTCATGATTAACTTTGTAAATTTGGAGATAAATTATCAATGTTTGAGTTTGAGTTTAAGTTTAAGTTGGACTTATTACAAAGATAGAGTTTCACTCTTTGTTAAATTTGAACTAAACAAAAATAATTTTATTTAAAAAAATGATAATGATAATGATCCATTCTGTGGCGTGAAATCCATTATTGGCTAAACAATTATTTAGTTATGCCATTTTTTAAAGGCTTCAGTTTTATATATAGAATATATAGATTAGTGGATGAATGAAAACTTAAGACACTAAACACAGGCATAAAGAAAACCTCATTGCATGTGATAAGGTTAGTAGTAGTTATTATTATTATTATTAGTTTTTTTGTGATAGAAATTTATTCAAGTTATCTTTTTATTAAATTTTTTATAATTATCTTTTTAATGACCACTCTGTAAAAAAAAATTTTCTAGATGATTACGATTTGAATACTCTAATTTAAATCATATTATAATATCAAAATATAGAATCCCAATGATGCCGTTAGTAGTATTATGATTAGATTAGAATTCTATAAAAAAAAAAAAAAGCATTATGATTAGAATATATTTTACTTTTTGATAGGTAAGATTATCATTGTTGAGTTACAAAAGTCCAAAAATTGTAGAAATTTAATAACCAATGCACCTAATTTTAAAGCCACAGCTACATTTAAGTTTGAGAGAGTTTGAGTTTAAGTTGGACTTGTTAAAGAGATAGAATTTCGCTCATTGTTAAGTTTGAACTAAAAAAAATAATTTTATTTAAAATGATAATTATTTATTTTTTATTTTTTAAATATTATGCTAACGTAAAAAATTGTGAGAGTTTCAGAGGTTTCGGATTTATATAATAATAATAATAATAATAATAATAATAATAATAGCCAGAATATTAAAAGCATGACACTCGCAGCACTAACAATTGGCCGATTTTCGTGAATTTCTTAACTTTAAGGGGTATGGATAAATATGTATTCCTTTTTGGAAAATATTCTCTTTATGAAATATGGTGCATAAGTAATTCTCAATTAATTTTTTGATTTTTGCTTACAAAAAGTAGGAGGTAAGGTTTGAATCCATGGTAGTTTCACTGAATGATAAGATTTTTGGTTCCAACTTCTTCATGTGTGTATCCAAGAATTTAAAAATGTTTTTCTTTTTCCCTCTCCCATTTGTTTGCCAAACAAATGTCAACCAGTATTTAAACTGATCCTTCATTCATGATTTTGCAAGTGAAGGTTGCATTCCCTTCCCTTTATCAGTGATATAGCATATCGGGAATGTGTTGCACGTCTTATAATAAGAAATTCTTTTCTTCGTTCCTACGTTGTTACTTCCCCTTCTGAATTCTAGTGTAAGTTTCTCTCCTTGACTTCCTTTTTATTCTTAGCCTTTTTGCTTTTCTTTCAAGAAAATAAATGTATAGGGCTGGGGTTCATTATGAACTAAGTCAAGGATCTTTTTCCATACTCTCGGCCCAGGGGCGTAGCCAGAAATTTCTACATGGGGGGCCGATTCGAAGTATTGATATAAAAAACATAAATCATAAGTCTATTGAATATGAAATTTCAATTTTGGTATATTTTAAATATTAATGAACATACAAAAACTGTCTAGTTCATAATAGACATCTACAAAAATATCGACACAAAAAAAAACAAAAATTAATAATAACCCTCAAACAAAAACAAAAATTAAACACACAAGTATTGGTACACAACATAAACCAAACAATTTAACAACACCCACAGCCACATGATATCAACTAATCAAAAATAGGTAATAAATCAAAATAATTTTACCTTAGAAACTTTGTTTTCACAAAGTGCAAAGATGGGTGTGGCCAGCTGTGTCGGTGTGGCAATGCCTACAATTGTAGATCTTCCATTCAAGACTCATCACAAACAATCTTCCCATGCCTTCAATCATATATTTCTCTAAAAATCTATGAAAATATAAAAAGCATATGAATATTTAGGTGTAGATAGTTTAGAAAAAAAAAAAAAAAAACTAAAAAGAGATGAAGGTCTAGTGCTTTAGAAAGAGAAGAAAACTCACTAGGCAGTCACGAAGTTCGCTGAGTGATTTGTTTTAGAAAGCAAGAAGAAATAAAAAATTGGTCTTTTTTTTTTTTTTTTTTTTTTTTTTTTTTTTTTTTTTTTGGTTTTTTTCGGACTATGAGGACTGATGGTTGATGCTGAGTTTTGGGGGCTGGTAGTGGTAGCAGTGGGAAGTGAAAGTGTACCACAGAAGGGAAAAAAAAAAAGGAATAAGAAGTAAAGGGATCCGGGTGGGTTTTTTGAGATTAAGAATGGGTTCCACGGTGGGTTTTTTTGAGATTGATAGCGTAATTTTGTTGTGAAGTGTTTGGATTTTGAGTATTTAAATGTAAGGTGGGCCATAATTTCGTTTTATTTGAGTATAAGAGAGGCCTAAAACTAAAGCTGTGAAGCTGGGAGAATAGTGGGCTGGGAGATATGGGGTAGCCGAACTATCATCATTGGAGGGGCCCAATCAATTTTCCAATATCCTCTAATGTACTTCTTTTTTTGCAGGGGCCACGGCCCCCCCAAGGCAGTACGTGGCTCCGCCCCTGCCTCGGCCATTACTGATTACACACACACACAAACGTAAAAAGTGATAGGATTTGAGTTTTTTTTCTTTTTTTTCTTTTTTTTTGGGAAGGGGTGGGGGAGGGGGGTCTTTCGCTCTTTTGTAGATTAGTTTCACTTCTTTTTATAATGGTGAAGATTTGGGATTTAACCAATCATGGATATAGACATTGTCAAATTAATTAGGCAGGGGTGTAATAACTTGGACAAAGTGGCCTTCATTTCTATAAAGGTGAAGATTTTGGTTTTTTTAGCTTAATCTAAGTATAAATATGTGTGAAACTTTCTCCTAAAAACTTGAATCCTAGCTTTTGTTTCTCCACATCCTACAAACACTTATACTTGTGAAATGACCATAGCGCCAAAGGAATGCGGTAGTGAAGATTTTGGTTTTAATTCATCATGGATATGGGATTTATCAAACTCGTTAAAGGTGTAAAACCTGGTCAATTTAGCCTAAACCAATCAGTGCCTAACTCTAGGAATTTGTACAACCTAAGTCAATATGAAATTCATTGAAGAGGAGAAAGCAAAAAGCTTACAAATAATTGAATCACTCCTATCTTCATCTTGAAACCCAAGGCAATTCAGATGTGGAATATTATTCCTTCAAAACAATTCAAAAAAAGCTCATTTAGCCATATCATGGGCTACATAATTAGCTTCTCTAAATTTGATTCTCAAAAAAAAAAAAGCTTCTCTATAAAGGTATTATTTACAAACCAATTTGAGAATGAATTAAAAATTAGCTTAGTTTAATTAGAAATTTATTGGATCAACCAATGAGAAGAAGATAACTCTTTCTGTAGAGGAAAAATCACATTTAGCGCCACTCCTTGGTAAACTACATTCTTGTACCAATATTCTGCTGCCTTTTGCTTTTTCCTTTAAGCGATCTTGATCTTGTGCTAGCTCTGTCCATGCGAAGATGGTCTCTTTTGTATGGTTTAGGCATCAAAATTCACTTTCACCAAAGGGAGAAGATATGTAGCGCCCCCTTAGAGGAGGCATTACATATACCCGTTATGCAGTATCCATTTTCCACAAAGAAGGGGGATGTGATGGTCAATGTAAATTTTGTTAATTTGTCTACTCAAGAGTAAATTATCTAGTACTTCCTTCTCTGTTTGTGTCATAATTCTATTCCTTATCATCCATATTATGATCACAACATATTGTTCTGAATAATATGAAACTTTCTCTCTTTTTGTACTGCAACTTTGCATTAGAAAATAATACAATTTTGACCCAATCAATTAAAGACTTTTATAGAGTTTAAATGCATTTCCGAAAACCTACTGGCCATGAGAAAGGGACCATACTATTTTTGCAATAGGGTAATTAAAAAGTACAAAAATACCAGTCATCAAATTAGAGTGCAATTTGAAAAATACTTAGCAAAAAATTAGAGTGCAAATAGAATTTCATTTGGATTCTTAATTTGACTTCCACTTATATATACATACACTAAATCAATCGAAGTCCAACATAAAATTGGCTCGACCTGAGATTATAACCTAACTGGAAGGCTGAAGACAAAAACATTTATATAGTATGGACTTGGGTAGAGTTGTCTTGATTGAAGGTCGAATTTGTCTGGTCATGAAACTAAAGTTAAAATTTATAAAAGCTAAGGTTAGCATCCAATAATTGACATACCTTTCTAAATAACAACTCCCGGTTAGTCTTAATTGGCTTTGTTAGATACCATGCATATGGCAATCCCTCCATTTTGTTTTCTCTTTAATTAAAAAGAAAGTGAGGATGGATGAACCGTCGTGATTATCCTACCTGAACGTGATCATTATAATTTATTACCCCTCAACCTATTGAAAAACAAAATGTCTAAGAGGACTAGATAGGAATAAGGAGCCATACTGCCATAGGCTCTCCCTTAGGAGAGTTTGAGCCATAGATTGACCTCAACCCACCCCCTCAATATATATAAGCTCTGGCTATTTCTATACAGTTAATATAAGCCATTAATAAAAACATCATATATATATATATATATATATATATACATCCTCCTGTCACAATTTATGGATCTTAATTAATCCGACATAGTTTTGAGTTCACATGTTGTGAAAGGGTAGATGTATATAGGCGTAAATGCACTTTTAGTCCTTACATTTTGGCCGTATTTCTATTTTGGTTCCAACATTTTCATTTCACCATTTTTAGTCCCCAAATCAATTAACGCGTGCTATTTTAGTCCTTTCCATCAGTCAAGACCGAAATAGCTAAGGTGGCAAACGGAAGGATTAAAATATTATTAAAAATTTACTGTAGCATGCCACATTAGATAAAAAAAATAAAAATCTAACATTTTTAAGTTTTTAACAGATTTAAAATTAAAAAAAAATAATTAAAATCCAAAAATATATCAAAATCTATGTTCATCTTCAACAAGAACATTAAAAAACACAAACTAGATTTTAAACATAACACATGCCCAGATTTTCTTGCCCTTTCTTGTCAACCAAACACAAACACAAATCGATCTCCAGCAAGAACATAAACACAAACCTAGCAGCAGATCTTCTCAGATTTTCTCAAACCAAAAAACCAAGATTTTCTCATTTTTCAATCAACAACGAAACCTCCAGCAAATAAAATTCATAAACCCAGAAACCAAATTCATAAACCCAAAAAATTCAGCATAAAAACACCATCAAAGTCCATTCAATCTCCTTACTCTTTCATCTCCATAGTCTCTCTCGCACCCAAATCTCTCACAGACAAAAATACAAACACCTAAACTACAAAAAAATCTCACAATGGAAAAACCCACAACAAGCTGAACGTGTCAACAAGTCCCAACTCTTCTTTCCTCTTTCGTCGACACTTTTGTCAATTTCTCTGTCAGTGGCGGCCTCTTCTTACCAAATTACCAAAACACCCCTGACTCTAATACCCCTGTAAGTCACCAAAATGACGAGATACCCTTGGAAAGTTCAAAACTCGGTATCCTTCTCCGCCGGGTTGACTCGTCTCGATCGGCAATCTCCACGGCGATTTGGAGAAGTCGAAGCAAGCGTTACGACTTGCTGAGTTGATAAATGACTCCGGCAACTGGATCGGCAGGTCAACGACCATGGTTCAAGTCGGCGATGTACTCGATCGCAGCGACGATGAGATTAAAATACTCTGGTACATGTCGGAATCGGGTTGTGAAGAGTTTAGGGTTTGGGCGCACAACAACATGATGCGCCGAGAGCCATTGAAATCCTCCGACGACATCCAACCCGAATGGAACATGCTTAACCAGATTGCCTTCTCCACCTTCTGTTCTTGTTCTTAAGTTTCTGGTGTGTTCTTATTTTTTTAAATTTTTAACTCATATTTTTTCTTTTGTTAAAATTGGAAAATAAATATTTTAAATTATAATTTGACGTGGCATGCTATGCTACAGAAATTTGATGTGGCATGCTACAGTAAATTTTTTAATAATATTTTAATCCTTCTGTTTGCCACCTCAATTATTTCCGTTTGTTGACTGACGAAAAGGACTAAAATAACACGTGTTAATTGATTTGGGGACTAAAAATGGTGAAATGAAAATGTCGGGACTAAAAATGCATTTACACCATGTATATATTCACAGCAAGAAATAATTATTGAGGTAGAAGCTCTATTGCAAAATAAATATTATCTTCTAATCATATTTGTAGAAATTGGAGTTGGATGTGCCTGGCTAATATAATCCTTGGAGAGTAAAAAAGTTGCAACGAATGGTTCGAATTCACTAATCTTCTTCTTTTTTTTTCTTTTTTTTTTCCATTGATAAAAGATAGAACTTCTTTTTCTCTTCTTAAAGATCTACTTTAGTTAACTACTTGTAATATGTTGTAAGGGTTTTGCACCTATGCACTTGCCCACTTCCCCCTCAAGACTTCTCGGAGAACTTTTAGGGACGTGGCATTTATCCGGAACGCCAGGTCATTCTATCGGACTTTTCCAACACTCCTCTCCCCCCCGTCATTTGGATCTGGGGTTGTGCTTCTCTTTGTGAGAGTTCACTGAAGTGTCCCGTCATGATTATATAGGAGTCTTACTACAATATACACGGCATCGATATCTCTGTGCCTCAGTTTGCTACTATTATTTGAGGTACACATATCGTAGTTACCCTGGATCTTATATCCAAAATACTACCTATACCTAGGGTAGCGCATCCTGACTACCCTGACTATGAGCGTTTTGGGACTGTGTCTAAAGATGAGCTTCTATCTTACTTTTGTGAGACACCTTCCACATGGGGTGGTAAGCTAAACACCCCATGCTCAGGCTTTGCCAAAGGCCCGAGATTCCTTAACATGGTAATGACATTTATTCTTACTCCTTTATCTCACTATAACTCTATCATAGAGCCTCGTGCTCGTTTTCTTTTATCTCTTAAAGGACCTTTCTATAGACTCCCCCTTTCACTTCATTATTTCTATCATTGATGTCTATCAAGATACAGCGACCCTTGATAAGCTCATCTTTTCTTCGGCTATCACGCAGATCCTTCGCCACTTTTCCATTCCCATTCCTGATTCTCCTTACTTCACCACTATGGGAGCCATCGACGCCAGTTCTGTTCGACTGAAGTGGCCACGTGTGGAGTCTACAGCAACTGTAGCTTCTATTGTTCCTTCCACCTCTGCTACTTCCTCCTTGACTGGTGGTGTGACCTTGGAGGCTATTATGGCACAGCTTCAGCGCATGGATGCTCGCCTTGACACTCTCTCTAATGAGTTGTGTCTGGTGAACACTCGTGTTGGTCGTACAGCACGATGACAAGCCCGCCTTGGTAACTTTGCTGCTTCTCCATCTCCTTCTCCAAAGACTTCGGCAAATGAGGATGGTGAGGATAGTGACGATGGTCCTGAGGATGCTAGCTCATCCAGTGATGACAAGATGACGTCCTCTCAGTGACTTGCCCTTTTTCATTCGTGACAAAAAATGGGAGTAGTTTTTGATTGAGAGTAGTCTTTTATTTAGGGAGAGAGTTAGTATAGGACATTTTTTGTTAAGGGGAGTGTCTATACATTTTTTGAGGGATGTAGTGAGGTTTTATGTATTTCTTTTCTTTTTTTACTTTTACCTCATGTATACTGGTCTTGTGACCATTTATCTATTGACATACATTGTACTTATCTTTTGATATATATTTATGTGTGTGTGTGTGTGTGTGTGTGTGTGTGTGTGATGTATGTTCTTCACCTATCTCTCCATGTAGGGGTCTTTCGGTTCAGTTTCGGTCGTTTTTTTTCAACTGGCCAATCGAAATTTTTGGTTTCCAAAGTTGTCAACTGAAGTCGACTGAAATAGTTGAAACACTATCGGTTTCGGTTTGTTTCGGTTTTGGTCGGTGTTCGGTTTTTGGGCCTGGAGTTTGGGCCAGTTAGGCCTTTTGGTTTTTTTTTTTTTCCAAAAATTTTATGTTTGGGCTTTTAAAAAAAAAATGCAGTATTCAACCCACTTGTTTTATGGCCCTTTTATGCTCTAATTAAGCCTATTTTAGAAACTTGTTTTGGGCTTATCTTAGGAACCAATTGTGGCCCAGATTTGGGTCTTATCTATTTTGGCCATCTTTAGGCCTTTTTTAGCTTTCTGTTTTGGCCATTTTGGCCCAAATTCGGGCCTTTCCTACTTTGGCCATTTTGGGGCCTTTTTACAACCTGCTTTGCATTTTACATTTCATAATTTGCTTTTGCTCAACATAAATCCAGAAATACACATTATAGCAGATTCATAAAATTAAAAAAAAAAAAATCACAACCTATTACAGATGCATAAATCCAAAAATACAACACATATAGCAGATTCATAAATCAAAAAATACAACATATATAGCAGATTCATAAATCACAACCTATCATAAATTCATAATCTGCTTTAGAGCTTCTATTAGAGCACTCACAGTAGTGGTGCTATATTGGTATTTTTTTTGCTCCTCCAACATCAAAAAGCATGCTCCAACAGTGGAGCTAAATCTTTTTTTTTTTTTAGCTGATTGCTACAGTGCACATCTATATCTATACGTAGGCCACTATCTACTACCACCCTTCCAAAGAGCAAAGAGCAATCTTCAACCATCAACGTCAATAGGTGTTGGTGTGGACATGCCTAGTTCCGATGTTAATGCAGCATCACTCAAAAGTTCTACAAACAAAAAATGAAAAAACATAAAAGTCACTTGTACAATAAAACAATATATATGCCAAGAATCCAAGACATACACTTTTTTTTTTAATAATAATAGACATGCAGAATTTTTTTTAAATAAATAAAGAAATAGAAATTCATTTTTTTTTTAATATAACAAATAATAGTCATACCTCCATCAAGTTTTTCAAACTCCTCAACATCATCCATGGCAACACGAAGGCAGATTGGAGTCGAAAAAGGACGGAGCTAATTTTGACCACAAATGAGGGCTTCTACCATAAGTGGAGACAATGAACTCCAAAAGGGATCAAGGACATGACCAGTCATACTAAAGGCAGATTTTGAGGCCACAGTGGATACCGGAATTGCAAGAACATGTCATGAAACTCTTGAAAGCACACGGTATCATAGAGAATTAACCTTCCACCAAGCCAAAATATCAAAATTATCATCAAAGACATCTTCACAACTCTCTAACAAGTATTATCAACCTATGATTTGGTAATACCCTTCAAGTGCTTCTTAAGTCCCATCATCCTCATTGCCTTCGCATCAACAACACTAGAATCATCTCCCTCCATTGATCCACTTGGTTTTTGGCCTTGGGCTTGTGCAGCAACACTAGTACTACTACTCCCCACTTGATTTTAAGCATAAGCATTATACAAATCCACCAAAATAGCCTTTACTCTTTTTTCCATATCAGCAGCCTTTTGGTTCTCATACAAAGTACCAAAACAGTTCTTGAGATACCTCATCTTGTATTAAGGACCAAGAACTAACCCTACATACAACAAGTGATTCATATTATCAAAGTTCCCCCAATACTTTTCAAATTTGGTCTTCATGTAATCAGCCATTTTTTCCAACAAATAACTATCTTTTTCATACTCCAAGTCAATTGTGTCATGAATTGATATGAGCTCCAAAAAGAAAGAATTGCTAGTGACATAATTAGCACCTAAAAACCGCAAGGTTGCATCATAGAAAATTTTAAGAAATTTCGAAAAGATCCTAATTTTTTCCCAATCCACATCATCCATTCCCCAAGCAACCTCATGTATATCATTTCCATCTTCTTTTTCTTCCTCTCTAATTGTCATAAGATAATTTGGATCTTCTTCCTCCAATCTCTCAAAAGCCTTTTGATACTTCTCGGCCTTCTCCAACATAATATAGGTGTAGTTCCACCTAGTGGGCACATCTAAGCACAACTGACCTTTAAACTCAACTTTTTCCTTCTCCGCACTTAACTTAAATGTGCTTTGTCTTTGTGGAGATGATCTCACATATCGCACATATTTCCCCACCTTCACTATTGTCTCATCCATTTCAACTAACCCTTCATGAATAATTAAGTTCAAGATATGAGCACTACACCTCACATACAAGTATTTATGCCCTAAAATTGTTGCCTTCCTATGCTTAGTCTTTTTTTGAATAAAAGAAATCAGCCCACTATTAGAAGCAGTATTATTAACTGTAATAGTTAAAATCTTGTCTATCCCCTAATCAAGTAAACACATCTCAACCGTCTTCCCAAGTGTTTCACCCTTGTGATTTTCCACTAAACAAAAACTAAGAATCCTTTTGTGTATTTTCCAATCACTATCTATAAAATGGGCAGTGAGACACATGTAGTTCAAATTTTGAATGAATGTCCATGTATCTGTGGTAAGGCAGACCCGTTGCTCTTTTAGGACTTCTTTCAACTTTTGTTTCTCATCTAAAAACACCCTAAAGCAAGTTTTGGCAATTGTTGTGCAGCTAGAGACTAGATTGAACCTAGGTTGGGCTTTAGACATAAACTTCTTAAAACCATAACCCTCCACAAACCTAAAAGACAGCTTATCTAAAATAATCATCTCTGCCAATACTGTCTTACATTCCTCAAAATTAAACACCCAAGGCACTAGTTTACCTACTTTCTCCTTCTTCTTTAAGTTTGAATGCTAGGGTTGATTGGTTTTTTTTGTCTTCCCTATAAGGATATTTCAAACATTGTGATTGTATGTGAGTTCTCATGGTTGTAGTGCCATTTTGCTTAGTGTCACAAGCATAGATTGTGCCACGGTAGTTACAAGCTGCCCTAGGTTTCCCCCCCCCCCCTCCCCCTTCAATAACAGTGAAATGACCCCAAACAATAGATCTTTTTTTACTAGTATTACTTGCATTTGGTGAGAGTGGGGGTTTGCCTTTGTCTTCATGCACATTGGTTGTGCCTTGACCCGCTTCAAGGTCCTGACCCTCTGGGATTTCCGTTGTCTCATTCATCTACAATAAAAATAAAACACAATAAGTCAGCAATTATAAAAAGTAAAAAAATAAAAAAAATAAATTAACGCCAAAATGAGTTTAGTCTACAATAAAAAAAAATACAGTAACAATAACACAATAAAAGTCAGCAACAAAAAAAAAAAAAAGGAAAAGTACTCTAGTATATAGCAACAAGCCGACAATAAACACATCAATAAGATAATAATAAACACATCAACATCAAGGTAATAATAAACAAATACCCCAACATCATAGTCAACTATTAGCAAATACACCAACATCACAATTAAGCACATGGGGTAATTGGTTATCAAATCTATAACATCAATAAGGAAATAACAATTCAACATCATAGTCACAGATTCACAGCATGTCAACAACAATAAAAAAAAATATAGCAACAATAAATAAATAAAAAAGCAGCTAACTTTATATATCAGAACTCAAAGGCAATCAACTAACTTTAATAAAGAAACCAACTAGCACAAGCAACCAAGCACATGTGTTATCGATTTTTTCAAAACCCCAACTTTATTCGCATATAAAGCTTGAACAAATAAACATCTTGATTACAAAACAGAGATTCAGACATTTAGTATTTTAAAAACCCAAACTTTATTGATTCAATATTTTAAAAACCCTAACTTTATTAATTAAGTATCAAACAAAATACAAAATACAAAATAGAGAGAGGGTTATTGAGCTTTTCAACGAGCACATGAGACAAAGGCAATCAGCTGAGCTAACTTTAACACATAGGTTATCGATTTTTTCAAAATCCTAACTTTAGTTGCATATAAAACATTAAAACTTGAAAAAATAAACATCTTGATATTATGTTGTTACTACAAAACAAAGAATCACTATTTTCAAAAACCACAACACAAAACAGAGAGAGGGTAAAGAGATTTTCAAAATGGAGACTCACCGTGAGATGAGAAGCTGATGATCAAGCCGGCGTGGTGAGGGTTGAACATGAGAGAGAGTGAAGGCTGAACATGGAGGCTATCTGTTTTGAAGAGTGAAGGTTGAATTGAGGCTCACCGTGGAGGCTGTCTATTTTGAACAGTGAAGGCTGAACGTGAGAGAGAGTGGAAAGTGTGAGTGAAAAGTGTGGGGTATGTAGGGTAGGGTTTTCAACTTTTGATTTTATAGTCTAATTAGTTTAATTAGAATCATTAGATATTTACTTAGTTTAATTATAGGTGATTAATCTAATGTGTTTTATTTAAAAATGCTATGTTTAAGATAAGCTATTAAGATAAGCTAGGCCGGATCACTTATCAAAAAAAGAAAAAAGAAAAGCTAGGCTGGATCAGTCATCATTTTATTCAAGGCCTAATTTTGAATCATTTGAAATTTTGATGACTGATCTACAAGGCCCAATTGTGAATAAAATGATGCAAGTGCAGGCCCAAAATGATGGAGGCCCAACACAAAGCTGCCTCTGCCGTAGCATGTCTCTAGTCTCAATTCTCAAATATTTACAAATTTTATATTATATATTTAATATAAAATATAATATGATAATATATAATAATATTTCGGTTTAGTTCGGTGGATAAAAAATTGCCACCGAAAACCAAACCGAAATATTCGGTTTTTTATATTATAAAACTGAAACCGAAACCTAACTAAACTGAACCGAAATTTTTCATTGGTTCGATCGGTTTGAATCGGTTTTTCAATTTTTCGGTTTTTTGCACACCCCTAACTCCATGTGTTGTTTTTTTTCTCTCTTTATACACATGTTTCGTTATGTATGCAATATTTTATTTCTCTTTCACACAAGATGTCTTGATGAGTTTTGTTTAAGCATTTCAGAAAGACAGGTTGTTAAAGTCTATTATGCCATGAACTCTCTTCTTGCAAAATTTTTCAAGAGTTTGTGTTAGGGTTAGATTTGTTTTGTGATTCAACAAGTGATTATGAGTTTGGTGTTTTAAGACTTCTCTTATGATTCATTTGTTTGTTGTGGTTTTGTCATGGATTGCCAAAAGGGAAGATTATTAGGGACATATTTGATGTAATTGACTAATCTTTTGACAAAACGCATTTTACTTGTAATTGGATAGATCTAGGATGGTTTAAGATTTCAAGAAACATGTTGTTGAAGTCAAGTGGTAAAGTCATGCAAATCTGTCCAAAAAATAAGTGAAGAAGTGTTGTTCATTAAAGCTCAAAAGATGTCTTGACAGAAGCCTACCTATCGAGATTTAATGTTGAAGCTCAATAAAATCTCGACACAAGTTGTATCTATCAAGAATTACTAAATTAGAATTTCCAAATCTGATTACAGCATATCCTTGAGTATTTGTGTAGAGTTTCTTTTCTCGCAATCCTAAACATATATAAGGTTAATTTTAAAGGTCTTCGTATTATGCACATGATTATGCAAACAGAATTCAAGCATATTTTGACCTAGTTCATCATTCTCTCTAAAGAAGCTACTGTATCTTTGCGCCAAGGGTTTTGTGACCAAGGAGCTTCTTGATCTTCATGTTGATGAACTGAAGAACTTTTCAGTCAACATCTTCCTCAAGTTGATGTGTTTGTCACGTACAGGGATCTGTGCATCATTAGTTAGTCACGTACTGGGATTCGTACATTGAAATGAGAGATTGCCGCTTCAATACAAGTCCAATTGGGTATTGGGGTAAAGGTTCAACTATAGATTGGTATTAGGTACTGTGATTCCTTTTACTTGTAACCACTTGTTTTGATAATAGTGGATTTTCGGGAGTGGTGACCTTAAATTCACCTAGTGGGGTTTTACCTCGGAGATTTTCCCCATTTGTAAATAAATCACCGTGTCAAATTTATTTTCCATTGCATTTAGTTTAATTGATAATTTGTTTGTACTACCACACTATTGCATGTTAAAATAATTTAATTAATTAACTTGGATAATTAATCAATTAATTAATTTGCCAAATGGTCAATACATTTTTGGTCTATTAGTCCTTAAGAAACTTAAATTATACAAATCTAATTAAAAAGAGAATTTCATACATTCACACACACATGTTAGGACATATGTGATTTATGTTAGGAACATATGTCAACATGTTATGTAATTGGCTAATCCTTTGACAAAACGCACTTTACTTGTAATTGGGTAGATCTAGGATGAGTTTAGTATTTCAAGAAACATGTTGTTCAAGTCTAGTATTAAAGCCATGAAAATTGAACCAATAAACAAGTGAAGAGAAGCTGTTCATTAAAGTTGGATAGATAGCTCGACAGCTCTCGACAGATAGCTATCTATCGAAATTTAATGAGTCTCAACAGTTGCTGACAGATAGCTATCTATTGAGGCCTTGACAGCTGCTTGACATATAGCTATCTATCGAGAATTATGAAATCAGAATTTTCAGATCTAATTTTCAGCTCATGCTGACATGTATGTGTAGGGTTTCTTTTGTTACAACCCTAGACATATATAAGGCTTATTTTAATGGCCGTCACATAAAAGAATATAAGGAGAATATATGCAAAAGGTGATCGAGTGCTTATTCTCTCTGAAAGAAGCTACTACGTCTTTGCGCCTTAGGGTTTTGTAACCAAGTGCTTCTTGATCTTCATTGTTGATGAAGTGAAGAATTTTGAAGCCAACATTCTTCTTCCTCAAGTTAGTGAGTGAGTCATGTACTAGGATTCGTGCAAAGAATTTAGTCACATACTAGGATTCGTACGAAGAAGTTAGTCACGTACTAGGATCCATGTATCAAAGGGTGGCGTTCATATATTGAAGAGTTCAGAGGTTCTGAAACAGTAGAAGGTTTAACTGTAAGTTCATTCACGAGGATTGTAGAGTTTAAGGACAAATGTCTTGTACTAGATCTGAAACTTCTCTTTACTATAGTGAATTACTTTTCAGGAAGGTTTCCCCCCAAGTTTTTTACTGTGAAGCTAGTTTGTTTCAATTATTTTCCTAGGTCATCATATCTTGTCTTATTTACTTATCCGTTGCACTCATTTTTGACATGACATTGGTGTTTGTTAGTTTCAACAAGTTTTATTTTAATAATAAATCTAAATAACAATTTGGGTTTAAAACTTGTTAATTCTATCAACTGGGGTCCTAATTTCCCAACAACACACACACACACACACACACACACACAAATACATAAAATCTTTCAATTTCCTTCTGCAAATCTTTTTATTTTGAAATCATTACATTATAGTTTCATTATTAATGTTGCAAGTTATATCTCTTCAAAAGTTTAGTTGAATACAATTTTTCTTGGACTTTTACTTTTATTTGTAAGGACCTAATATATTGTTAAGGTGATCAAAGTTTAAGAATAAAATTTGGCTACAAACTTTGTTGTAGTCACTCTCACTAAATGAATTAACATTGTTACATATTTTTAAAATCCAATCGATGAATTGCATGTTCTCTATATTCTTAAAACACTTAAAAATTTTATGCTAATCGGATGTTATTTGCCATTCGATCTATAAAATTATTTTTTATGTTTAGTTTTAGATTACAAAAACTTAAAATTTAAATATTTGATTGATGACATAGCTATTGATCTTTTATCTTCTTGAAATGTTGCAAGTATGAAGGATTTAAGAAGAAAATGTAATTAAATGGTAGATTTGTTAAAATTCACGTTCAATAAAAAATATTGAATAGTGTTGTAGCCTTAATCTATAACCATGCTTGTTGCCAAAGTTTGTCTAGAATTTAATTATATTGGGCCTAAAAAAAAATTTAGGGTGGTCACAAAATTTTTTTAAACATAAAAATATCATAAATTTTCAAAATTATAAATAATAATTGTATTTTTTTTTCCAAGGCAGGGTGGTCCTGTGACCACCCTGAACTCTATGTAGAGCCGCCCCTATGCAACTAGGTTGACATCTTTCTTTTCCTTTGACAAACAGGTTGCATAGATGCAAGAGAGATAATAACTAATAAACACAAAAAATTCTACATTTTTTTTATGGAACTAAAATATTAAACAAAATACAATGCAACAGATTGCATCTTATTGTAACCCAATGACATTTTCTATTTATAAATACTAATATGATAATAACTTACCAAGGTAAACTAAAATGATACTAAGCAATAAATATCTTCCAAATGTGCCTCGATGAATCAAATTTGAAAATTTAATGGGAGAATTATCTTGTTTCATGAATATTTCAATCTATTATCTCACATGAATTGATTGTCGTACATTTCTACTTTTAAGAATCCAGAAGATAGTAATTGACTACCTTTTCACTTTGACAAGTTCATATCTCTCATATAGATCATATTTCTATTGCCATCAAAATCCGATATAACATTAAAGAAACAATATTCCTACATAATGCAATGCATTTTCTAATGAAACTGTCATTTATCACAGGAAACTTCAATAGTACTTGTTGGAAAATAAAATAATATGATCTCTTTAATAACTAGAATAAAGAGGTTTCTCAATATTCTCTAATCACCACTGCTTAAGATGTCATGTTAGAAAATTTTAGTATGTCACTAATTATGGTTTAGAAATTTAAGAATTTCTTTTACACAATACTAAGCAAGTTGTATATTCTTAGACTCGGGTGTTAAGATAAGTCCATACAGAAAAATTACCCAAGAGAGCCATTGAGTTGGTAGACATAGTAGCATTCACAGGTCATGTCTTAGGAGCTCACAATTAAGCCTAAAAACAGTATGCATCTAGTATGAGTGTTCTTTAATGTTTTTTATTTTCTAATATGTCAATTTTTTATAATTTCATTTATGGCAATTTGCAAAGTACACCCCTAACGTTTGAGAGTGATTAGATTTTACACCCTAATGTTTGATCCCGTTAGCAAATCACTCTCCCAATTAGTTTCCGTTGTTAATAATTACCATGTCATCTTGTTGACATTTTTTTTATAAATTTTTTTTGGCCAAATAAGCCCCAAAACAACACAGTATCAATGACACAGTTTCAATGAAAATAAAGAGAAGACTTGGCAAATGCAAAACGGCGTTGTTTTGCCAAGAGAGAGAGAGAGAAACTGGTACTGACACTGTTTCCCCACCAAACAAAAAATCTAAAAATCCTAAATCTAAACCCACAAACCCAGCCCTTAGCTCCCCCTAACCCACAAACCTAATTCTTGCCTTCCTAACCCTCATGAACCCAGACCACCACATTGGGTCTGCAACCAGCTCCTTGCATCATGAACCTGGACGTGAATAAGTTGGAAGTTGATGTCATGCAAAAACATGTGTAATAAAAGTAGACTTCAAAGTTTGCTGCAAATACAGATATATAGGATAGTATAATTCAGCCCCTATTCTCTCAATGATCCGTCAAACATAATGGCCGGGATCCTAATACATAGAAAAAAACAACCTTTAATTAACAACTATCAAATTAAACACCCCAAAAAAATTGTCAAAGAGAAGAGTGAAAGAAATTACATTCCAACAACAATGATATGGTCGGGCAAATCCATCAATATAAAACAAACCCACAAATCTAGAAATTACAAATCCACAAATCCATCAATAAAAAAATTACATTCTAGGAATTACAAATCCATCAATCAAAAAAACCTCAACAAGTCCGAATTGAGCAACATACTCCCTAAGAAAAAGCAAAGGAGAGCTGGAAATAAGAGAAAAAGAATTCACTGTCGCCGCTGCCATCACCTGGAGCCCTTCGACGATGGAACTGAGGAGCTAGAAGAGGTCCGTTGGTTTTGGGTTTTTATTTTTGAGTTCGGTTGAAGTTGTCGTACAAAAAAAAGAAAAAAATCCATTTTTTTTCTTTGGGCAAAACGGCATCATCTTGCGTTTGCCAGGTCTTCACTATATTTTCATTGAAATTGTATTGTTTTGGGGCTTCCCCCCCCCCCCCCCCCCCCTAAAAAAATTAGTAAGATGACATGGCAGTTAACAGCGGAAACTAACTAGAAGGGTGATTTGCTAACGGAACCAAACATTGGGGTGTAAAATCAATGTTCAGAAATGTTGGGCTGTAAAATCCAATCACCCCCAAATGTCCCAAATATTAGGGGTGTACTTTGCAATTTATCATTTTTAATTTATTTATAAATTGCCTGATTAATTATAACTTCTTGTTTAATATTCATACAAAATTAGAAATATTGACAAGTTATTAAAATTAAAAATTATTTTTATTAAAATTAAACATCATAAACCTAAACATAAATGTAAGAATGTTTTTTTTTTGTTTTTTGTTTTTTTGAGCCTATAAACATATTTTAATCTTTATTCAAATTTGAGAGAATCAGGAAATATAGAAATTGAAATGTCAACATATGAATTTATTAGGCCATTTATACCTCTTCATCCTTCGTTATTCAAATACAAATCTGAGCCTTTATGCTCTAAACAAGTTTTATTATCCAAAGATAATACATCATTATTTTGGTGCGTCCTTCTACTTGGTATGATTTCAATGACTCTTATTTCATTGCAATTCAATTGGGTACAATTGCAATTGCCCAAACAAACAAAAAAAATGTAGTTTTAGGTGAGTCATGACTTGTTTGAGAGCCAATTATCTCCAAGGTATTTGCACACAAATACATCTTTAAGCAATTTTTAAAGTATAAAATCTATGTTACACATTCACTATGTATATTTAAATTTTTTTTATTTTCTATTCAAATTTTATTTATTATTTTCTTTTCATTGGTAGTTAATGGTATCTAACATATTTTTTATTTTTTCAAATATATAATTAAAAAATAAAATTGTTACAAATATATAAAAGTAATAATAATTTTATAGAATATAACATCAATAATTTGTCTATGAACAACATATTAGACCAGAAACAAACAATTTTTTCCTCGGAATTCTATCAACAACCAACATGTTATTAAATTGTCCCAACTAATATTAAAATGGTATAAAATATTAATTGTCAAAACTAATATTATACTGCAATGTTTTGACTTTGAATCTAACTTGCCAAACTGCAGTGTATGTTAAAAAAATGATAGAATTAATATGAAAATTTGACAGTTTTTCATTAAGTAAAGGTATGATTCGATGAAGTAGATATTATGTCGAAACCCCTCGTCACCTTATAGAGGGACTGTACAAGGTAAGGAAGAGTTCAGGTCTATTGATTAGAGATAGTAGCCCAACCCTTATTTGGGAATTATATCTCCATTCACTACTTCCTCTAGTTATGAAAGCAACTAGGAATCTCTTTATTGAGAGAGAGAAAAAAAATATTATGATAGGAAACTCAAAGTTACCTGTATGAAGTATTATTTTTGATGCGATTACTTTTGTCAATATATGTATAACTATATGAATGTTCTTAGTTGCATCATCTATTATTAATTTGGATACTAAAAGCAACTACAAATCTCTTTATTGGGAGAAAGGAACTATTATGATAGGAAACTCATAGTTAAATAAATGAATTATTATTTTTGATATGATTAATTTTTTCAATATATTTATAACTATATGAATGTTCTTAGTAGAATCTTCTATTATTTGGATACTCTAAACTTTGTAGACATAAACATTAACATTAACATAACAATATATGTTTTTTTTTGTTCATATGAACATGACGATGTATGAAAATTTTTATGTAAATTAATGAATTTATTTGGTCGTTTGCACCTCAGTGTCATTCTTTGTATTGCTTTCATTGATTAAGGTAAAACTTGTGGCGTTAGAAAGATAATTCAAAATAAAACAATTTTCCAAATTAAACTATCCTACATATGATGGTGCACCCCCATCCTATATTCCAGAACAATAAGGTTATAGCCCATTTGCAATTGTAGAGAGGGAAAATTCCCGACCTATCACAAGCTGACACATCATACTACCAAAGTCCACAAAATACAACCAATTACAAAGCACCACGTACTGCTGCTAGGTTTTGCCATCACTATTCAGAAACCAGTAGAAATTCGCCAAGTGTCATTGAAATAAAGGCATGAAACTGCATCAGCAGGTGTAAGCAATGACACAAGCAGCTCCGCACATGTAAGCGATGACACAGGCAGCCTCGCACGTGTAAGCAGTGACACAAGCACTCAGCACGTGTAAGCGATGACACAGGCGGACCAATCAAGCTGTGACAAGTGTCACCAATCAAACTCCGCCACGTGTCGCTCACCTACCCCTAAACTCCTATAAATAGAAGCCTTCCTAAGACATTTAGGAGGACACACAGGACAACACACAGAAGGACACAGACAAGACAGAGAGAAGGAAGAGGAGATCTTGAGTTCAGAAATCCAGAAGCTCTGCCGGAATCAAACCCCGAAGCCTCCAAGAACTTCAAGAACTTCAACCTCGAATACAAACAACATTCGAAGCAAAATCATCCAAACTACTCGTCCAGATCTCAAAGTCACTTTGGAATCAAGCTCAAAAGCCTCCGAAACCTCGACAAACCACAAATTGGTGAAGCTCTACGGATTCAAGCCTCCAAAGCCCGAAGAACTTCCACCACAGGCAACCAAAATACGAAGAACAATCAAAGAGGAATCATCCAAATCATATTCCTAAATCTCAAAGTTCACTGGAATCAAGCTCAAAAGCCTCCAGAAACCTCAACAAACCATAAATCAAAGAAGCTCTACGAAATCAAGCCTCTAAAGCACCGAAGAACTTCCACCACAAACCTTCAAACACAAAGAACACACAAAGAACACGAAGAATACACGAAGAACACGAAGAACACACGAAGAACACGAAGAACAAAGAATTTCTAACAAGCTCATAGCCAGAGATTCATTGTAATTCCGTTTCAAAGATCTTCAATCCATTCCTCAGCCAAATTGAAGAATATCAAAATCACATTACCACAATTCCAATCAATAAATCTTTCAAGGAGATCGAATCAGAGGATCACTCTTTTGTAATTACTGAGAATTGTACCACACATTTATCAATACAAATTCGTATTTGCGAAACTATTTTACTTGTTTGATTTATTTCGAACTAAGAAATTTAGGCTGAGTTTGGATACGGATGAAAATTATTGCGTCTGCGACTTCAGCGTTTTTTTTTTTTTTTTTTTTTTTTTCCTTCAGCTGCACGCGTTTCATAGGGGAATCGGCTACTGTTTATGTTACTGTGCATGAACAGTAGCCGATTTTGTTGACTTTCAGCACATTTGTGGGTCCTGTGTACTGTTCATGGGACCCACAAACTTCACTTTACAGATTTTTTTTTATTAAAAATGGGTCCCACGGTACTATTCACACATTTAAAAATTATTTTGCTACAGTGTTTTCAGTTTTCAGTTTTCAATTTTCAGCAATAAGCTCTATCCAAACGGACCCTTAGTCGTCTACAAATTCTGGCACGCCCGGTGGGACCTCTCTGCCTCTCATCTCATTCTCCTTCAAAGAAAAAAATCTTCATCATCTTGCTACCAACTTCAATGGCCTCTAGCAAGAACATTCAAGCTTCAACAATAGCTACTTCAATTAAACTTGGTACGGCTACCACCAACAGTTGCATTGGAGCAATCAATTGTAGCCAACCTAAAGCTCATAATAAGCTTCAATCTCAATCAACCAAGGAAGCCAAGGTCCAGACAATCATCTCCTTAGACCCTCTTAAAAGAAACAAGGTCATCAACAAGGACATCTCCATCTTGGAACACCTCAAGTATGGGGGCAAATCCCCTTCTTCCTCCACAAGAAGCTGGTCGCACGATTTCTCTCATCAAAGGGAACCCAAAAGATGAGATTTCACGTGCTCACTTCAATTCACTTCCTTCTCCATCATCTGTGGAAGTTGTGTCGGTCATGATGACTAACACCTCTACCATGGAAGAAAAGATGGTGAAATGGAACAAGGGTCGTCCTTCTCACAAAAGCACTTGAAGATAAGGACCTCCAAATGCAACTTTAATGAACAAACTCGAAGTACAAGATCTTGGAGAATCGAAGCCATGGTGATAAATTCGCATCTGCAAAGGATGATGAAGGGAAAGAAATTGAAAATACTCCCCGAGCAAGAACAATCCACCTCGATGGCCTCGATATCTTGTCCAACAAGCGGGACATGATAACGAACACCATACGAGCACAATATGGAGGTTCTTCCACACATTCTCTCATGTATTCAAAACCTTATACGAAGCGCATTGACAATATGAGAATGCCAAATGGGTATCAACCCCCCGAGTTCTTGCAATTCGATGGCAAGGAAACCCTAAGCAACACATTGCTCATTTTGTAGAAACTTGTGAACGCGGGGACTCGAGGAGGCCTCTTTGTAAAGCGGTTGTTCGTTCCTTTGAAAGGAAACGCCTTTGATTGGTATACGGACTTGGAACTGAGTCGATTGATAGTTGGGATCGGTTGGAAAGGGAGTTCCTTAACCGGTTTTACGGCACGCGCCGCGCGGTAAGCATGATGGAGCTTACCAATACTAAGCGATGGAAAGATGAACCCGTTGTTGACTACATCGATCGGTGGCGTTCTTTGAGTTTAGATTGTAAGGATAGACTATACGAAATATCTGTTGTAGAAATGTGCATCCAAGGCATGCATTGGGGACTTGTACATCCTACGAGGGGTAAAACCCCGAACATTCGAAGAATTGGCAACTCGTGCGCACGACATGGAATTGAGTATTTCTTGCCATGAAAATATGAAACCTCCCATACCTGAGGAAAGCAGAAAGGAAGTAAAGATGAATGACAGGAATGCAAAAGGCAATCTCAAAGACCTAATAACTGTTAACACTACCATAGTTAAGGTTCCAAGGAGAGGAGCAAAGACAAATGAAAAAAAACTTGGAGGATGGCAAAAGAACGAAGTGCGTCGTCTGACCTTTAAGGAACGTGAGCAAAAATCATATCCGTTCCCCAATGAAGATGTGCCAAACATCTTAGAACAACTATTGCAATTACAGCTGGTTGAATTGCCAGAATGCAAGCGACCAGAAGACATAGGGAAAGTCGATGACCCTAACTACTGCAAATATCATCGCATCATTGGCCACCCAATTCAAAAATGCTTTGTCTTCAAAGAACAAATCATGAAGCTTGCCAAAGAAAACAAGATTGATCTAGACCTTGATGAAGTTGTCGGGTCAAACCATGTGACCATTGCTTGTGATGTACTTCCAACTCTCTGGCAGGGGGCAAACACCAATAAGGCTTACAAATTGATTGACCAGGAGGGTGTAAGGATCGGCCCCATCAATGGGAAGTTCCTCAAATGCTTCTATACCTGAAAATCAAGAATTGCTCCTCGGTAAGAGCTTAAACTACCCACTGCAGCACTACAAGGGTACATGATGTTTTCCCACTATCTTTGAAAGTGCACAAATAAGGAGAAATTAATCCCACTCTATGTCACCAATTGTGAGTGTGGCGTAGTGGTTGGATGTCCATGTCACCCTTGAGGCCAAGGTCTCGGGTTCGATTAGAGATGATACCCACTATTGCACAATTGGTACCCATGAAATGCCGTGGGGTGTAGGGCGAGGATTACACACGTGAGCCCTACCTTTTTGTAAAAAAAAAAACAAACAAACAAAAAAAAAAAAACAAAAAAAAAACAAAACAAAAAAAAAAAAAAAGAAAAGAAAAAAAAATCATCAAAAACAAAGCAAAAGAAAAACAAAAACAAAAACAAAAAAAAAAATCATCAAAAAAAATTTTTTTGGTTGAACTACGTAAATGACTTGATCCATCTCCAGGGTACGTAGGCAGCTTAGTACTTTTCACTAAGTTCAGTCACATAAAAAGAAGAAGGACTGCCAGTTTAGCTTGAAGAGTTTGTCCAAAGGTCGTCAACATGCTTTCAAGAACCCTTTGATTGACAAGGAGTCGCTTAAGATCAATCAATTACTCACTATATGATGTTCAAAGATCATTGTGGTAGAAAGTGATAGCTGCAAAGAATTGGTGTTACGTAGCTTTCCTTGAAATAATGATAACTTGATTCTCGGTTGTGGAGTAAAATAATATCTTCAACCTCTGTTGCAAGGAATGGAGTCTGCATGGCATTGCTCATCTTTTGTGGACATATTCCCACGTCTCTGAAGTATACTTTGCATCACTTATCTCCTGGGGGCATTTTTTTTGTACCTTTCAAGTCTAGGCTATGTTGTCTCTCTTCTAGGATGTGCCACTTCACAACTCTGAAATTTGAACCACATCATCTCCCTTCTGAGTGGTGTTGTTTCACATCATGTCTCTAAAATCTGGACAACGTCACCTTCCTCCAACATCTGAAGTTGATGTTGCATCATCTCTCCTCTAAGGGCATGTTCGTGCAATGTCAAAATCATGGCGGCATTCTTCTCACATCTTCAAGGTTTTATTGGCATCTCTTTGCATCCTCAAAGTCTTGATGGGAGCTTCTTGAAACTTCAAGCTTCATTATAAAGGCCAATATTAGTGCAGCTTCTGTGCAAATGAAGTGTTGACGTAGCTTCATGGCAAAGATGAATGTTGGCATAACTTCTGTGCAAATGGAGTGTTGACACGACTTCATGACAAAGATGAATGTTGGCATAGCTTTTGTGCAAATGAAGTGTTGACGTAGCTTCATGGCAAAGATGAATGTTGGCATAACTTCTGTGCAAATGGAGTGTTGACACGACTTCATAACAAAGATGAATGTTGGCATAGCTTCTATGCAAATGAAGTGTTGACGTAGCTTCATGGCAAAAATAAATGTTGGCATGACTTTTGTGCAAATGAAGTGTTGACGTAGCTTCATAGCAAAGATGAATGTTGGCATGGCTTTTATGCAAATGAAGTGTTGACATAGCTTCATGGCAAAAATAAATGTTGGCATGGCTTCTGTGCAAATGGAGTGTTAACACGACTGCATGACAAAAATGGATGTCGGCACGACTTCAATATAGATGAACTATTGGCCCAGCTTCGATGCAAATGAAGTGTTGACGTAGCTTCATGGCAAAGATGAATGTTGGCATGGCTTCTGTGCAAATAAAGTGTTGACGTAGCTTCATGGCAAAGACGAATGTTGGCATAGCTTTTGTGCAAATGAAGTGTTGACGTAGCTTTATGGGCGATAGCATTATTGCCTAGCTGAATATCTTTATGGAAACGTCGTTGCAAAGACGAATATCACTAAAAGATTGTTGATGCAAGAAAAAAATGTAACAACACGAAGGCATGCGTTCTTGCAACGTTGCTATCAATGAAATACAAAGTCACTAAATGAAGGCAAACACTTCTATGAGAACGTCAGCGTGAAGTTTGATATCAAAACCCAAAGATCAAAGGAAATGGCTGCAAAACAAAAACAAGCAACAACAAAAAAAAGCAAAGTCGAAGAAAATCACATTTCATAAATAAATAATGAATTAAAAAATATATATATAAAAAAAAAAAAAAAAAAGATCTCTACACTTTTATTCAGAAGATTACACTTTGAATAAATGTATGTATGCCGTATGGCTTTATATAGAAAAATTTCTGAAATGAGACAAAAAAATAGAGAGAGGAGAAGTCCAACAATGTTTTGCTTCTCTTCCAAATTTTCAAAGTTCTCGACAAAGATGACCCAAAGAATCAACATTCGGCGGCCTCCATAATGTCTTCATCCTGTCGGGGCCGCCACCGAAATTTGCATCTGTCGGGGCGGCCACCACAAAATTAGACCGGAGAGAGAAAGAAAGCCATAAGTCCAACAAAGACTCACGACTTTCTCGTCCAAGTTTGTGAAAATCAGACCTTATTTCACAAATGCGACACCACGGGGAGTCTTCTACGACCTTCGATCCACCTAACCTGAAAATTTCAGGACCCGGATACCCGGCCACGCGCCGCCACACATGGCCAAGAATTTTCAGCGACCCGCCCGTTTCTCATTCAAATCTGCGCAAATCTGAGAACAATTTTACAAAACTAATACCACCATTAGAGCTATCAGCCTTCGATCTACAAAACCTGAAATTTTTAAGTCCAAACGATCAGCCACGCGCCACCACGCGCCGCCACAAGCTCGCGATGACCACCAGTTTAGTCCATCAAAACTGTGCAAATCTGTGCACAATTTCACAAAACGGACCACATAGCAGTCTTCTACGGCCTAATGATTACAAGATCTGAAAATTTCAAGCCCAAACGATGTGCCACGCGCCGCTTGAAGTTCCGACGAAGTGACACGCGCTCCCACGCGCCGCCAACAAGCTCCACGCGCCTACACGCGCAGGACCATTGTCACCACGCGTCACACGCGCCAGGCCAATCCGATGACGTCACGGATGACGTCATCAACCCGGTTCAACCCGAAAGCCCGACCCGGATCCGGACCGCCTGAAAAAAAAAAAAAAAAAAAAAAAAATTGGCAAATTAAGTATTTAACTTGGACTTTGACCAAAAAGTCAAAATTTTCAAAACGGACCTGTCCCACTCAATTTTTCGCGTACTTTCCAATTTTGGGGTCTGTTTTTTCAACCGAGACTCGAAAATTGCACAACAGTCCAAATTCTAAAAAAATTGACTTTTGCACAAATTTTGATTAAAAGTCAAAATTTTTAAGATTGACCTGTCTTGTTCAATTTTTCGTGTACTTTCCAAATTTTGGGTCTGTTTATTCATTTGAGAATCCAAAATTGCTCAAATAGTGTGAGTCTACAACTATTGGCTTTGGTGTAAACTTTGACCGAAGATCAAGATATTCAAGCAAAAACTTGTCCTGTCAAGTTTTCGCAAAGATTTTAATTTTGAAATCTAGGTATTTGTTTTGGACTTAGAGACTACATCCGCTTCTCCAAAGTACTAGCGGTATCCAAAATTTAAGCTCTCAAGATCATAATTTGAAATCCATCCATTTGGTTTGGATTCCCTCAAAATTATCCTCCAGACTTGATCAAGACTCTCCTTTCAAAAACAGACGAACTCTCACAAGTATGTCTCAAGATTGAGATTACACTGGGTCACTATTTCAGCCAATTATTTTCGTCGGTGCCTACCAATTCTCATCCACCGTTCCCGTTCGGCACTTACCATTCTCATCCACCATTCCCATTCGGCGCCTACCATTCTCGTCCACCGTTCCCACTGAGAAGTCTCATCCGCCATTCTTAAACCACCCAGCTACCATTCTTCATCTCTTCACTATAAATAGAAGGGCCGGATCCGTTAAATCCATCAAGAAAAAAAAAACACATACACTGAGTCATGAAATGAAAATTTGCTTCTTTCAAATTTTCAAATCCTCCTTCTCACAGCCAGTTCTCACTATGGTCTCGTCATTCTCAATACCGAGCAACCAAGATCACTTCATGATCAGTTTGAAATCAACCCCTTCATGGTTCAGTAGCAACCCTTCTCACAACATCATCACTGTTTTAGGATTCAAACAAATTTTGTTTCCTCACATAATGACCACGTTTGTTCATAGAGTTATTCATAACAAGGTCGGCATCGTTGTTCCATGCTTTCTTGGATTTGGTTCACCAGGAAATCCAAGTCCAGGCGAACACCCGTTCACGAGACCGGAAGCTTCATAGTCTCTCTTCAATTGTTTGGTCTCCCAATAGAAGCGGTGGTTCGGAACAAACGGCGGCTTGGCTGGTTTCTAAAACCCGGGATCACAAAGTTAGCTCCATCTTTCATTTGTTATGCTTTCCCAATAAAGTTGCATCAAGTGAAGATGGTAAGAAGTGTTGGGGTATCCTACAAATTGTCTCCCATCCAACACTTGTGATGACCTCCGAGGTACCGGCTCATCGAGAAATTAGCCTTTGATGTCGGTGAAGGGTTACCAAAGCCTCATCCCATGTTTCCGCCATCATGGGGTCCAAAGGTCATCATTGCCGGTACCACAAAACACACTTTACGGGAATTACTCCAACTTAAGATCGGCTTGAAGAATTTCGAGAAAATATACTTCGAAATTACTTCAACTTAATGTCCGTCGGTATGGTCCGGTCACACGAGGCACATTCAATGACTTGCCGTCGGACATCATTCGGCATGCGACGAGTCCCACATCCGAAGGTGTACTTCCCAGAGGCATCTACGCCAGAGAGTCCCTAACATGCAGGGTCAGGGCCATGGTGTTGTATGTCTCACCTATTCACTTGGCTTCATCACCATCTTCTTTCACCATCAACATCAACAAACCCAAAATACTCTTCCGAAATTACCTCAACTTAACCAGAGTGATGTGATGACACAAGCACATTCAACCACACTCCCACATGTTCTCTGCATGTCAAAGTATACCACTTGAGATATAACTTCACCGAAGTCCTTAAAAATAAGAGGCTAGCTCCCGAGCTACGCATCTTGTATGCCAACATTCTCACCTCTTCTCCATCTTCAACACCTGTGATCGCCACCAACAATCCAAAATACTCTTCCGAAATTACCTCGGCTTAACATCTAGAAATGTTTCAATCTTGCAAGTACATCCAACTTCTTGCAAATAACTTTCAGCCCCACCAACCCACTCCAAGTACCATTGAATACTCTTCTGAAATTACTTTGACTTAACCTTTGCTCAGAAAGCTCGGTCACACGAGTACATTCAAATACGGGCAGACCCCTTCTCAGTCTCATCAAAACCTTTCATATGGGTGGGTCTACTCTTCTGCAATTACTTCATCCTGTTAAAAGCTCCACCACCATCAGCTATTTCACTAGAAGAGTCAAGCATGAAAATCCATTTTTTTCAAGACCCATTCGCTCACCACACTCAAAAAAAAAAAAAAAAAACTGTGTGCACGAACGAGTCTCGAGGAGGCATTTGTAGAGAGGGAAAATTCCCGACCTATCACAAGCTGACACATCATACTACCAAAGTCCACAAAATACAACCAATTACAAAGCACCACGTACTGCTGCTAGGTTTTGCCATCACTATTCAGAAACCAGTAGAAATTCGCCAAGTATCATTGAAATAAAGGCATGAAACTGCATCAGCAGGTGTAAGCAATGACACAAGCAGCTCCGCACATGTAAGCGATGACACAGGCAGCCTCGCACGTGTAAGCAGTGACACAAGCACTCAGCACGTGTAAGCGATGACACAGGCGGACCAATCAAGCTGTGACAAGTGTCACCAATCAAACTCCGCCACGTGTCGCTCACCTACCCCTAAACTCCTATAAATAGAAGCCTTCCTAAGACATTTAGGAGGACACACAGGACAACACACAGAAGGACACAGACAAGACAGAGAGAAGGAAGAGGAGATCTTGAGTTCAGAAATCCAGAAGCTTCTGTTTCTATGGGAATCAAGCTCGAAGCCTCCAAGAACTTCAAGAACTTAAACCTCGACTACAAACAACATTCTAAGGAAAATCATCCAAACTACTAGTCCATATCTCAAAGTCCACTGGAATCAAGCTCAAAAGCCTCCAGAAACCTCAACAAACCACAAATTGGTGAAGCTCTACGGATTCAAGCCTCCAAAGCCCCGAAGAACTTCCACCACAAACCTTCAAATACGAAGAACAATCAAAGAGGAATCATCCAAATCATATTCCTAAATCTCAAAGTTCACTGGAATCAAGCTCAAAAGCCTCCAGAAACCTCAACAAACCATAAATCAAAGAAGCTCTACGAAATCAAGCCTCTAAAGCACCGAAGAACTTCCACCACAAACCTTCAAACACAAAGAACACACAAAGAACACGAAGAATACACGAAGAACACGAAGAACACACGAAGAACACGAAGAACAAAGAATTTCTAACAAGCTCATAGCCAGAGATTCATTGTAATTCCGTTTCAAAGATCTTCAATCCATTCCTCAGCCAAATTGAAGAATATCAAAATCACATTACCACAATTCCAATCAATAAATCTTTCAAGGAGATCGAATCAGAGGATCACTCTTTTGTAATTACAGAGAATTGTACCACACATTTATCAATACAAATTCGTATTTGCGAAACTATTTTACTTGTTTGATTTATTTCGAACTAAGAAATTTAGTCGTCTACAGCAATCATAACTATTTTCCAAAGGACCAATCATAATTAATTAATTATAATCACTCTTGTCTAGTCCTAATTATAAGGATATGTATTAAGCGCTAAAACTTGATTTGGTTATAATTTTTAATTTTGTGTTTCGATTGAATCACGTGTTTGGTTTTTTGGTTGTTTAAAACTTCTAAGTATATATAAAATGAAGAATTTAGAAATCCAATAGTTGAATATATATATATATATATATTTTATAATAATATTCATTTTCAGCTCTTCGCGTGTTGGTAAAGAAAAAAAAATGTCATAATTGGCCCAAAGCATGCCCAAACCTTGAGTGTGTGACATTAATTGAGTTTGAAAATTTTGGGTGTTCTTCTTCGAAATTAATTTGTGTACACTTCACTTCACCGCAAAATAGTCAAACCTTGCCCCAACATTTGGACATTAAATCTAGGGTATGGCTATGATTTCATCTAATATAAGTCAAAATGTAGAAGAGACGTGACTGCATATCTTTATATGTTCCTATTGCAAAAGTTGAGTGCTTCTATAACTGATTCAAATGAATCAAATCAAACTTCTTTTAATTAGCAACATGGGCTGTGGGATTTGTGTTTGTCACACATGTATAAATCAAGCCTCCATGTATACTTTTTTTGGGTGATACTCAATTCTCAAGATGTTGGCAAGGTAACATGTACATATACACAATTAGTAAAATTTATATGTAACTTTTAAAATTTTAATAATATAATTTCAATGATAATTTAGTTATTGGAAAAAATACATAGTTTATTTATTAGTTATTTTGTGACAAAAGTTAATTTATTAGTTATTAGCATAGATTTGGAGTACAAGGTTTTAGTGATGATGTTTACTATATATAGCAAAAGAAAGAGTTTTACAAGTTGCTCATGAACAATTTGACTAGTTAAGCTTGTTCGATAAAAAAATAAACTAAGTTTTAACATATAATCTAATTTATTGATGATCCTAAACTCAACTTATGTTCAAAATAAAATTAGATGAACATATATTCCTAAATTTTAACACTTTACATTCCTATAAAATATATGTGTGCCTCTAGTACATATAAAGAAACTACACTGTTAAGAATATATATATCCATGCCTTTGGTGCATTCATTGCAAATACACTATTACTCGTCCTGTATGTAATATATAATCCCATGCCGCCAAATATCTATTTGTATGAAATATCTCCTATAATTTATAAGACTGATACGAGATAATTGGTCATTGTTTGTAATATATTTCTCTCCACACAATAAATGGAGGCTTAAGGTTTAAACTATGAAGCTTACAGCCGTGTAATTCAACTAATGAGCACATCTTAGTGTTTTCAATGGAAACATATACGGTTCAAATCTCTCTCACTTTAAATATCAAATTATAAATAAATATATAAATTTTATTCATAGAAGGTTCAAACTATGAATGAAATATGCTAAAGTTAAGGACTATTAATTTTTTTATGAAATGTTTACTATTGAAATGAGAATGAATACGATTAATCTCATATCAATACAACATACTAAATAAATTCTCTAATTATTTTTTGTTTTGTGATTAGAATTAGGCAATAAAATTTATAATCTCTAATATTAGTCATATAATATTCTGAAAAAAAAAATAGTTGCTTTACTCGCCGAGAAAAGGAGGGGGGGCTTAATTTGTATATCCCCACCCTAACTACGCGACCAAAGGAAATTTCCTGAATGCCGGCTACAATGCACTAGTCAACACACTCAACATGTACCAATTTTTGGTTCTTCTTCTTTTCCCAAATTTCTCTCTCACATTTGAAATTTTGAATTTAATTGGAAACTTACTCCCATTTACTGCTGTTGATAGAGACTACTACTCCAAGCCAACTTACATATCCTCATATACCGTACCCCTCTATAAATACCTTTAAAATCCCATATTCTTTGCCATTTTCAAACTATTCATATAATTAACCCTCTCTTACTGCCTCTCTCCGCATACGCATACACATGCACTTACACACAATGACAATGAACTCATCAAAAATCATGCTTACCTTGCTGGTTTTAACTATAAGTATAGCCATATCTCTTTCAACTGTTGATGATGAATCACATGTCAACATAAAGAATGATAACGCTAATGAACATGTGTTACCAGAAGGCGAGGAACCATCCTTTCTTCCAAGAAGGGGTCGATTTCTTGCTCAACAGGTCAAAGCTGTGAGAACTTGTGAAGTGTACCCTAAACTCTGTCGCGATAAGAACAGCTCGAGTCCTAATTGCTGCAACAAACAATGTGTTAATCTGATGACAAACAAACTTAACTGTGGGAAGTGTGGAAAAAAGTGCAACTACTCTGAAATGTGTTGCCTAGGGAAATGTGTGAACCCATCCAGTGATGAGAGACACTGTGGCCAGTGCAACAAGAAGTGTAGCAAGGGAAGTTCATGTGAGTATGGGCTATGCAGCTATGCTAACTAAAGAGTTGTACTAATGCTTTTCTGGTTGTAACAACTAGCAAAGATGTTATGCTTCATATATATAAGTGGCTAGGGATAAAATGTGATAATAATACATACACAGGACCAAAGGAGGAAGTATGATTTTAGGTAACAAATAAAGCCAAGATGATCACTCTTTCATACGCTTTTGCCAACATGCATATCTATTGGTGTGAAATATATTGCTTATCTTGTTTTCGGTGTAATTGGTGTGATACTATTTAATTATTGGTTTTGTTTTTGACGCAATAAGGTATAGAATTACCTCTCTAACTTATAATATTTGAGTACGCTTAATTCTTGTAATTGTAATTTCCATCTATGCTAAACCACATCACAAATACGTATATATGTGGGTACGTAATTGGCTTTTATTGCAACACACAATTAAACATGATTTTAGTATGTGAGAATATTGTGCTATCTATTAGTTGATTGATATACTTTTCGATTATTTGGGCACAATACTTCTATCAAAAAAGAAAAATTATGCAACGTTCAGTAATATTCTTATAAATTGTGTAATTTTATTTAATGTAAAATTCTCTCTCTCTCTCTCTCTCTCTCTCTCTCTCCAATACAACATGCAAAACTTTTATTTTGCTTCGTTTTTTAACCTTCGCCGCCACCGTCGTTGCCGCCCCCCCCCCCCCCCAAAAAGTAATTTCTATTTACATTTTTACATTGGAAATTTGAACTAACTGATTAAAGGAAAAACTATTAACATTAATTAGGGGTGTGCATGGGTTGGGTTAAGTCGGGTTAAGGGAATTTTTTGACCCAACTCACCATGGTGGGTTAAAAAAATTCAACTCAATCCAATCCATCACATAAGTCCAACCCAACCCACATGGGTCGGGTTGAACCCATGAGTTGGGCAATTTTTTTTATTACTATTATTATTAAATTAAGCATAAAAAATATAAATATAAATATATTTTAAAAACTCAAAAATTAGTATCAATGCTACTCTTTAAAGGCAAACAACACTAATGACTAAACAATAATAGTAATTTACTAGGATTTGTGTGAATTAATTGACTTTTATATAGGATAGGAAGAAATAATCATTTTTAAAAAAAATTATTAATTATATAATATATTTTATATATATATATTAAATATATGGATGAGTCAGGTTGGGTTTGAAATTTTATGACCCAAACTCAACCCGGCCCGCTATCAAAAACTCTTTTGTAACCTAATCCAATCCACCAAACTTTAAAAACTGACCCAACCCAGTGGGTTGGGTCTAGTCAATTTTAACGAATTGGCTGCAAACCCTTAAGTCATTAATAAATAAATAACATACTAAATGATAAGAGGCCCAACTCGCAAAGGCAACAGCAGGAAAGCATCATTTTAGCACAAAAATAAGAAATAGAAAGAAAGCATCATTTTAGCAACCATGCATGTGAATAGAATAGTGACTATGACAAGGCCAACCTAGAGTTGAATTTAACAGCTAAACCAATGGGTCAGACGTTTGACTGCATCCTAAACCGGCATCTTGGACTTTTCGTCCTAACTCATCCATGGAAAAAGGATGGGACTCACCTTTGTGTGATTTCCACTGCATGTGCAACGGTGATACCGTATCAAAAAAATTATTATATTTATCGGAAGAACTATTAAAACGGTTCTCCTTAGTTTTGTTAATTGATAAAACGTTACCGATTATACAGGTAGTCCTTTTAATGAATCTAATAATTTTTTATCCCTATTCATGACCGAAATCTCTCTTTTCATTTTTTTTTTCTATTTTATAATAATCATCTACTAATACTTTACAAAAAAAATCGTATAATACATCATATATATATATATATATATATAGACACGCACATAACATAGGTACCATCTTCAGCCTTCTTTTTTTTTTTTTTTTTTTCATCACTTACGGAAAGAACTTGAGGTAATTAACTAAATCTACGTGTGTGGTCTGAATGTAATTTGGAAAAAGTATACAGGAGTCATTGCCGGTATAATTTGATTTTTTTTTTTTTTATAATTTATTTAGGGCCTAAAAGAAAACTCTTCCTTATTTTATAGTTCCTTTTTTGGTATATTTTGTAATCATTCGGAAACAATTTTTTCTCAAAATCAAAAGTAAATTTTTAACAATCTTTGCACGTACACAAAGCTCAAAAGAGTCCCAAAACATAAAAATTCGTAATCACATTGATTTAAAATAGCCATCTCTTAAAATAGCCATCTCTTAGGAGGAAGTATTCCTTTCACTATATATATATAATTTAAAAAATAAAAATACAAAGGGAAATCGTAAGGAGAAAGAAAAGAAAAATGGAATCAGATATTGTGAATCAAATATTTGTGGTATATATAATGAAGCGTATAATGGATTCATGTGATTGTTTTGCTTCTAAGCAGTGAATAAGGCTTTTTTGTTCCATCATTTCTATGGAAAGTGATCCTTTCAATATTTTTTATTTGAACTAGATCTAGTTTATAATCAAATTATAAATTATAAATCTAATTGTATTAACCGTTTCCTCTTCCACCCCTATAAAACAAACAACCTTGGGGAAGGGCATTTAGATTGCAAGCCTATTGTTGGGTTAAAATGAATTGACCCCTTGCAAATTAATTAATTACCCAAGTTAATTAATTAGTCAAATTACATGCAATAGTGTGGTAGCACAAACAAATCACCAAATAACTAAATACAGCGAAAAATAAATTTGACAGAGGTGATTTGTTTACAAATGGGGAAAACCACCAAGGCAAAACCTCAGATGGTGAATTTAAGGTTACCACTTTCGAGAATCTACTATTATCAATCATAAGCGATTACAAGTATAAGGAATTTTACCAAACTCTATGGCCTATCCCGAAATATCAACCTACAGTTGAACTCTTACTCTAATACCTAATTGGACTTGTATTGTAGCGGCAATCTCTCCGCTCAATGCACAAATCACAATACGTGACTAACTAATGATACACGGATCCCAGTACGTGACTAATTCTTTTACACGAATCCAAGTACGTGACTCACTCACCAACTTGAGGAAGATTTTTGACTGCAAAGTTCTTCAGTTCATCAACAATGAAGATCAGGGAGTTTCTTGGTCACAAAACCCTTAGCGTAAAGAAGCAGTAGTTTCTCCAGAGAGAATGATGAACTATGTCACAATATGCTTGTATTTTGTTTGTATACACTTTGCATATCCTGTGCATAATGCGACGGCCTTTAAAATAAGCCTTATATGTGTCTAAAGTTGTGAAAAAAGAGACCATATATAAATATATTACAATATGCGTATAATTAGATTTGAAAAGTTTGATTTTGTAATTCTCGACTAATACAGCTTGTGTCGAGCTTGTGTCGAGGTTTAACATTAAATCTTGATAGAAATGATTTTGTCGAGTCTTTTGTCAAAGCTTTAATGAACAGTACATCCTTCACTTGTTTTTTGGTCATACTTGAATGGCTTCAATACTTAATTTGAACACTTGTTTCTTAAAGTACTAAACTCATTCTAGGTCTACCCAATTACAAGTAAAGTGCATTTTGTTAAAGGACTAGCCAATTACATAAAATATGTCCTAACACCTATAAAGGATCAAGGATACTTATATCATTTGCACATAATAGTAATAATAATAATAATTGTTCAACCAGCAAAGTCCCTTAAGATCGAACAAGAACCAATGCCAAATCCTAACTATACTAAAACTAATTGATATTTTAACATAATAATAAGAACAAAGTTTCTCTCCAAACTAATTTAGAGAGAAACTCTTCAAACTTCTCATATATTTATTTTTTGGGTGTGAATTTTGAAAATCTAACTGTTAAATTTCATGTTTCTTATGTTCTTAACATACGTATCAAATTTCGTTCAAATTGGATATTATTTACTATTTGATCAATTAACTTATTTTTTATATACAACTTTAAATCACAAAAACTTGAAATTATAACATTTATTTGATGACATAGCAATTGATCTTTGATCTTCTTAAAATTTTGTAAGCATTAAGAATGTAATAAGAACATGCAATCTAACAGTTAGATTTTCAAAATTCACACTCAATATAAAAATATATGATGAGATTGTAGGGTTTCTCTCTAAACTAGTTTGGAGAGAAACTTTGTTCTAATAATAAAGAAGAGAAACTTTATTCTAATAATAAAGAGAAATTATTATAAAATAGACGTTATAAGTTCATATATATCATATCAATAATATAATGGGTTCTAAGTTAGTGCCAACACTATAAGTTAAATTTCTATAAAATCTATTAAAAATACTAATAACAAAAATAATAATAATAATAATTTGGTCCACCATGCTTTTCCAAATAGTTTTATGATAAAAGCCTAAAAGGTCAAAACATAGACTGCATGGAAGTGCTTCCGTTCCGGTTTTTTGTTTTTGTTTTTGTTTTTGTTTTTGTTTTTTTAATCTCGGAAAAAGAAAGTTGTTTAAACTTCTAACAATTATAGCATAATTGCGTTCCTTAGGAATAGTAGTTTTTTGTCTTGCAATGATATTTGCAATTCAGTCTATGTGACAATTTAATACGACCAATCATTTTTTATTTTTCGGATGATATTATGAGTCCGTTTGGATAGAACTTATTTTGCTGAAACTGAAAACTGAAAATTGAAAACACTGTAGCAAAATAATTTTTAAATGTGTGAATAGTACTGTGGGACCCATTTTAAATGAAAAAGTTGCTGAAAAGTGAAATTTGTGGAATCCATGAACAGTGCATTTGTGCACTGTTCATGGCTGAAAAGTCAAACCTTGTGGCTGGGTTTAAAAAAAAAAAAAAAAATGAAGCAAAACGCGGACGTGAGACGCAGACTTGGATCCAAACGCATTCTATGATTGGTAAACAAATTTTTTCTCTTCGGCGTTTGCAATTTTTTTTTTTTTTTAATTTTACCTTTCATTGCTGAGACCTTTTTTTTCGTTGTTTGCAATCTAACGCTCTGTTTGTTTTGATGGAAAACTTTGTGTAAAGATAGTTTTTCATATTTTCTAGTGTTTGGTAGTATAAAAAAAGATGAGTCAAAAGAAAACTATCTTTGGTCAACATAAAAAGTATGACTTATTTTTAGAGATTGTTTTCTATTAAATTTTTTTGGAAAACAACTATACCTCACAACAAGCTAAATAAAGGAAGTTAGGAGGTTGTCTTATAACTTATTTAAAGTTGCTACCAAACATTAGAAAATGAGATAGTTTTATAGAAAATACTTCTTGAAAAATGACTCAGTTTCTAGAAAATATTATTACTGAAACAAACAGAGCATAGGGAAAACCGGAAAAAGAGACTTACAGAGCCTTTCCGAATCTCTCTTATATACGTGTTGCTCTTCCTAAAGTGCTCTTTCACATGTGTTGCCGCCCTTTTTTATAAATATTATCCAATTTTCAAAACTAATATTATATCATGCAAAGTTTGATTCATAATTGTTAAAATCTTAAAAATGACATTGTGATCAATGTATAGTAATTGAAAAAAAAATATTAATGATATATCCATGAGAGTGAAGTAGTAAAATTCACAACTTGTCGGTTTTTCAAGTTAGTTTAAAGCAAAGATAGAAATTTAAAACTTTTTGGCTTTTCGTTATTCTAGCTTTGTACCAAGTCTATCATTTGTTTAAAATACTAGTAATATGTAATCCCACCGAATATGGCATAACCATGAAAATAAATATTACCAACGATTTATTTATTAGGGGTGGATGGAAATAATCTCGCTAACCACAGATATATGATCCATAGGAATTAATAGTAAGGAGCAGAAGTGTAGGACACAGTAGCCTACCCTGCCTACCACCTTAAATGTAATCTGTGTCACTTTTTCAATTTTCCCCTAATTTGGAGCTTAAAAATTCTTTGGAAGCCTAACTTCGTTTACTGAATCCTTTTGTAACCACTGAATTAGACCATCTCACCAATTAATGAACACAGCATATGGCCCATACAACTATGAATTTTACCTTCCTTATCATGGCCTTCCAATTCTCTATAAAAATCTCTATCTCTAGCTACATTTTTATCCATTCAAACTGTTCCCTCTTTCAATTCCTTAATACTTCAAATATCTCTCCCAGTTTCCCTTATATTACACACACTCATACACAAAATCATGATGTCCCCAAGTGCTTTCCTTATGCTAGTCATGCTCATGGCTTTAGCCATTACTAGGGTAACACCGTATGAAAATGACTCATTTCTCAATGATGAGGATAGTGCTACAAAGCGAAATAACCTAGATGATGTTCCTTTCTCTGAAACCCAAGAACCGATTTCTCTTCGAGGAACAAGTCGCTTCCTTGCTCAGAGCTCCCGGGTCGTGATGACATGTAACAAATACCCTAGGGTTTGCCATGCTAAGGGCAGCCCAGGGCCAGATTGTTGCAAGAAGAAATGTGTGGATGTGAGGGTAGACAGACTTAATTGTGGGAGGTGTGGGAAGAAATGCAAGTACCCAGAGATATGCTGCAAAGGTGAGTGTGTGAACCCTATGTCCAACAAGAAGCATTGTGGAAACTGCAACAACAAATGCAAGAAAGGGACTTCCTGTGTATATGGGATGTGCAGCTATGCATAAAAAGACCCAACTTCAACAAATTAGGATAAACTACTTCTTTAGCTATTCTTAGAAATGATTGTATAACTTATTAAGAATGATAAAATTACTACAAATTTTACTACAAGATTTTAAAAATAATGTTGTAAGGAACGTAATTAGAGCCACCATAACAAGATAATAAGTGGATCTTATATGGCATACGTAATAAAATTTGTGATTTTACTAGTATCACTCGTAACTTATATTATAGCTATTTATAAATTTATGAAATTTGTATCTATAGGCAAACCATCAATATATATGATGGGCTTTTGTCATTTCCATGCCTCTGTATATATACATGAGTCATGATAAACTTCATATAATATAACTCTTTGTTATTCTTATTCTACTTATGAACTTTTTGATTAATTAATAGTTTAAAAACTCCCTAGTTGGAGTATACGTTCTCATCATTTTTAACAAGTCAAATTTCATGTGAATTGAATGTTATTTACTATTATATCCAACGCTAATATTTTATATATAATTTTAAACTATAAAATTTTGAAATTTAAATATTTTATAGATAAGAGAGAAATTAAATTTTAATCATCATGAAATTTTGCAAGAGAAGTATAAGAAAAAAATGTAAGCCAAAAATATATTTGATAAATTTCGTATGAAATATAACATTACTAAAATAATAAAAATAGAAAAGACTAATGCAATTTTTTTTTTTTTTACGAGATCAATATGAGCCCAAGCAAGATGATTTCCTTAACCCCCTAAAGATTGAAGTGCAAGTTGTCTTGCTCTCACACGCAAACGGGAAAATCATTAGGATATTAGCACATGTTTTCTATTGTATATCTTACTTAGTCCATGATTATGATTAAATTTAAGAAACATTTTTCTAATTTTCAATAACTCAATAGTTAGGAGAAGAAGAATTTGAACCAAAATAGTCAATACCGTACCGGTACCAGCCGGTATATACCATACCGATACGTATACTGGTATTGGAATGCCAACGTTTCGTACTGGTTTAAATATCAACCAATTTCGAGCAATACCGGTCGGTACCCAGCGTACTAGCCAGTACCAAAAAAAAAAAAAAGATTTTTTTAATTTTTAATTTTTGAATTTTTGTAAGGGCAGAATGGTAACTTATTTGCATTAACTTATTAATATTATTTGTTTTCTTAGTATGTAATAAACAATTAAACTTTCTATTTTTTATCTTGTGTTTTTTTTTCTTTTAATTGATGTTAAAGTCTAAAACCATGAATAATTTTTTCTAAATTAAGGTAATGTTTTATGATAAACTTTTATATTTATTATAATATATATACACACACACATATACATACATACATCCATACATACATATATATATATATATATATGTATATATTTATAAATATAAAAAATAATGGTAATTTCGAAATGGTACACATGTATTAACCGGTACTGAAATATATCGTTCTACTAATCAAACCAGTACAGCTTCCGATACGAGATTGACTCTCTTGATTTGAACTCAAAATATTGTCGATAGAAACACAATGAACTTGTTTGTTTATTTTAAAAAAATAAATGAAATATTCTGTATTCATTTTCAGTTTTTTGCGAAACCCACCACTAAAAAACTAGTTTGGTTTTAGTAGTTTTACTTAGTTTTTATTTTCAATATCCTAAAAGTTAGATTTGAATACAAAAATTGAAAACAACCTTTCAACATTTTTGTTTTCTATAAATATGAATATAATCGCATATTCGTAAATATTAATAAAATACAAAGTTACTTTTTTTGAGTGATGCAAGTGTGTGTGCAAGTGAGAAAAGTTACTTTTAAAAAAATAATAAAAGATGATGACTAAACTTGGGTATGATGTATTCTATATCTTAAAGAACTTACCAAACACTACCAAATGTGAAAATAATTTTTTTTTCTATACACCATTTTTTGAAACCAAAAAAATCCTAAGGTATAAACCAGTTAAATAACAAAGCTCTTGGAAAATTCAAGAGACATTAATTGCCCTTAATTTTATTTTAATCAAGTGGCTGTCCATAAGTCAACGATCACGTGTATAATTCTTTTTTTGAACTAGTACGTGTATATAATATATATTCACATTGTAAATCACTTTTTTTTTTTTTGCTAACACATTGTACATCACTTTGAGAGATATAAAATACAAAAATTATTCAATGCCTTTCCCTTTATTCTTTCCCTGTCCTTTTTATTTTGTATAAACCTGAGACACTTCTCTCTCTCTCTCTCTCTCTCTCTCTCTCTCACACACAGATATATATTATTAACGTATATAGTGTTGTGGGCTTTAGGCCCAACTAGATTACTTGTATAGCACATATTTTTATACTACACTCTTACGGTATTGCACTCATATGCCTCCTATATAAAAGGCACTCATGTATATTCTTTTATGGTGAAAATACAATACACTTAATCAATACTTCTCCCAAATACACTTATTCAATATTTCTAACATGGTATCAGAGTCACTACTCTAATTTTCTTGTGTCTTACAGTCTTGTCTTTGTTGGTATTTTCCGCTGCCTCAACTTCTACGATCAGTAAGCCCTCTCAGTGCCCTTTCTCGACTGCTTCGCCGCTGTTAGAGGTCCTCAGGGTTGAATCCTTGCCGCCAAAAGCTCCATCTCCGCCGCCAAGACCATTGCCATCGTCAAATCTGTCACCTCTGACCTCTGATTACGACACAAGATATAGCATAGTGTAGATCGTCAATAGATCTACTCAACTTTACCAGAAACTTCCATGCCTGAGCCTCCACGTGCTCTCACGCGCCGCTCAAAGTTTCAACTAGACGAACCATGCGCCTCCACACGCCTTCACGCACTGCCACGCGCCTGATCTGGACCTGTTAACGTCATCGATTACGTCATCTACACCACATCAGCCCTAGGTGACGTCCTCACTGCCACATCATCCTGAAGTCAACCGCTTATGTCATCCACAGGTCAGCTGCTTACATCATCTATGACATGCTGCCGTTGACTTTGACTAGCATTGACTTTACCTATTGATTTTTTGCTAGAGTTGACTTTTTGTAGTCCAAGTGCTCTTTACCTAGTTTTGCGCTTAGATTTCATTTTTGCAGTCCATTTTTGCATATTTTGCTTCTAAATGAAACAATAAGGATAGGTCTTCTTCTTGCAATAATTGCCGCCGACAATCCAACACACATTTTTGCAATTTTTGCAAACGTTTTGGCCACAATAGTGAGACTTGCTATCATCGTAACAAATCAGCTGTTTCAATTTATATTGCTATTGTTGCTAACATTGAGAGTGTCCAACCAATGGCTCTCGTCTTTGCACAGTCTAAGTCTTCATGATGCACTTTCACCATGTCCATAGATGACCTTAAAAACATCATCGCCAATGTCATTTGTATGGTTGGTAATGCATCTTATTCCTCTTCTCTCTTAGCTTTATCCGGTATGTCTTCTTCCTCTTGGCTTATGGATTCCGCTTGTTACAATCATATGACATCTCACTTGTCCTTATTTTCTGAACTTAAATCTGCACCACACCCTCTTAATATTCGCACAGCAAATGGTTCCACAATGTTTGGTCATAATATAGGTTCCGTTTCGCCCTCCAACCTCTCAGTTCCTAGGGTTTTTAATGATCCTGACCTTTCTTACAATTTATTTTTTGTGAGACAATTAGCTGAGTTGGGTTATCGCATTATCTTTTATTATTCTAGGTGTATTGTGTAGGATCCAATGACGGGACAGGAGCTTGGAACTGGTCCCATAGTTGGGCAAATGTTTCCCGTAGACTACTTTCGTCTTCCACTTGTTGCTCCTGTTTCTTTTGCTGCAGCTGCTGTTGTTTCTTCTATTCCTTCCCTTACACTTTGGCATGCCTAACTTGGTCACGCATCTTCCTCTCGGGTTCAAGAATTGGCTTCTAGAGGTTTGTTAGGTTCAGTGTCTACTAAAAATTTTGATTGTGTTTCATGTTAATTAGGAAAACAACCAACTTTGTCTTTCAATACTAGTGAATCAATATCCACTGATATCTTTGACCTTATTCATTCTGATATTTGGGAGTTTTCCTCTGTCTCTATTATTGGTGAATCTTGATATTTTGTTGTTTTTATTGATGATTACTCTTGCTATAGTTGGATTTTTTTATATAAAACATCATTCTAAATTATTGCAAGTATATTTTAATTTTGCAAAAATTGTTGAAACTCAGTTTTCCAAACGCATCAAAAATTTTCATTCTGATAATGCTCTTGAATACACTCAATATGTTTTCCAAGCTATTTTGCATTCCTATAGCACTGTTCATCAACTAACTTGTCCAAGTACCTCTCAGCAAAATGGTAGAGTCAAAAAAAAATTCCGTCATATTTTTGACATTATTCATACTCTCCTTCTCTCTGCCAAAGTTCCTGCTACTTTTTGGGGCGAAGCTGCACTTCATGCTATTAATCACATTCCTAGTCCTGTCATCCAAAATCAAACTCCATATGAGCGCCTTTTTGGGTCATCTCCAAATTAGCATCACCTTCGCTCCTTCAATTCTGCTTGTTTTGTTCTTCTTCAACCACATAAGCATAACAAACTTAAGCCTCGGTCAAGGCTTTATTGTTTTCTTGGCTATGGCGAAACTCAAAAGGGGTATTAATGTTATGATCCTGTTTCTCATCGTCTTTGTATCTCCCGCAATGTTGCATTTTAGGAACATCATCTCTTTATCAAGCTCTCTCACTTCCATGCCTCCCTATCTTCCTCCTCCATCTTAGATCTTTTTCCAAATGAGGCATATATTCCTTTTGCAGCTGCTCTCGATCCTCTTGTAGTTGCTCATGATTCTCCTATAGACTTCTTTGTCCAACCACCAGATATCATGGATCACTTTCCTAGTTCACCCTTTAATGAACAGGTGGAAGATAAATAGATCGAAGATGAGCTACCCAATCCTAACCCTTAGCTTGGGTCCCCTACTCTTGCTCCACCGAAAGATCTTGCACAAGACATTCCACCTCGTCACTCAACTCAGGTAAGATCTATTCCTGCACATTTATTTGACTATCATTGTTACATTGCCCTTGCTACATTACACAAGTCTCACACCTATCGTGAGGCTTCCACTGACCCTTTTATAGCAAATTGCAATGAAAGAGGAACTTGATGCATTATCTAAAAACCATACTTGGGATTTGGTGACACTCCCCCCTGGGAAATCTGTGGTTGGTTGTAAGTGGATCTACAAGATTAAGACTCGCTTTGATAGGTCCATTGAGCACTACAAAGCTCATCTTGTTGCAAAAGGTTTTACACAGGAGTATGGGATTGATTATGAAGAGACCTTTGTTTTGGTTGCTCGTATCTCATCTATTCATGCTTTCTTAGGTGCTGCTACTACTAGTAAATAGAATCTTTTTCAGATGGATGTCAAAATTGCATTCCTTAATGGGATTTAAGTGAAGAAGTTTATATGCAACATCTTCCTAGTCTCTCTGTTAAATCAAACAAGGTTTGTCACCTTCAACGTGCACTTTATGGCCTTAAACAAGTTCCACGGGTTTGGTTTGCCAAATTCAACTCTACCATCTCTCGCTTGGGTTATATAACCAATCATTATGATTTTGCCTTATTTCTTTGTTGCACTGACAAATGCACTATTTTACTTCTCCTGTATGTGGATGATATAATCATAACTGGTGATGCCTCAGTGGCATTCTAGAACTCAAGGATTTTCTTAGTCAGTAGTTTGAGATGAAAGATCTTGGACATCTCAACTATTTTTTGGGTTTTGAAATAACTCATTCTACAAATGAATTTTATTTTACTCAAGTCTAATATGCCTCTGAACTCCTATCTCGAGTTGAACTCACTGATAACAAGACTGTTGACACTCTAGTTAAGCTTAATGCGCATCTGACTCCCTTCAGGGGGGAAACCATTGTCTAATTCCTCTCTTTACAAACGCTTGGTTGGCAGCCTAGTTTATCTTACTGTCACTCATCTAGACATTTTCTATGTTGTTCACCAAGTGAGCGAGTATCTATCTACTCCACGATTGACTCACTATGTTGTTGTTCTGCATATTCTTCAATACCTAAAAGACACTCTCTTCCATGATCTTTTCTACTCTGCTCAGTCTTTTTTTATTCTCCATGCATTTTCTGATGCTGATTGGGTAGGAGATCCCACTGATCGCAGGTCCACCAATGGTTATTGTTTTCTTCTTGGTTCTTCTCTGATTTCTTGGCAGAGCAAGAAACAAACTCATGTGGCCTGCTCCAATACTGAAGTAGAATATCATGCCCTTGCTGATACTACATCTGAGCTCCTTTGGCTACGATGGCTTCTCAAAGACTTAGGTATATTTATATCCTCTGCTACTCCTCTTTATTGTGACAACCAGAGTGCCATTCATATTGCTCACAATGATGTCTTCCATGAACAAACTAAACACATCTAGATCGATTGTCATTTTATCCGTTATCATCTTATCCATGGTGCTCTCAGTCTGATCTCAGTCTCCTTTAACGATCAACTTGCAGATATCTTTACCAAGTCACATCCTAAGAGACGCCTTCATACTTTGGTTGACAATCTCAAGTTGGTCTCACATCCACCTTGAATTTGAGGGGGGCTGTTAACGTGTATAGTGTTGTGAGTTTTAGACCCAACTAGATTACTTATATAACACACATTCTTGTACTACACTCTTACTTGTATTGCACTCATATGTTTCTTATGTAAAAGACACTCATGTATATTCTTTTATGGTGAAAATACAATACACTTATTCAGTATTTCTAACATATATATATATATACACGTACTCGACTAGTTGTTATATAATAAGCGTGTCACCGTCAGACGGAAGTATTTTATAGGAAATCCATTACTTCTTGTGAATTCTGATTATATATATATATAGTCAACCGTAGGTTTCAAATATATTATACTACTATTAGTATATATTTCGTATTTGCAATAGTCAGAAATATTAGGAACTAAGTGCTATTTTCTCAACAACAAAAAAAGAAATAAAAAAAAGAAAAGAAAAAGGAACTCAGTGCTTCCTGGCCTAACGGTTTTTTGTCTACTTGGAAAAGAGTTGCCTGTTCTCCTCGTGGCTTTTGAAGTTTGAACAAGAAAATTAGAGATTCAAAAATCTCAAAGAGAGAGAGTCGACTGATCAGGTAAGACTATAGTTGCAAGTTGCAAATGCAACTATGCAAGTGTGACATTCTTTCTAGTATGTCTGAAAATGAAAGATCTCCTCTGGTTCTTGCTTTTTATAACTATCTGAAAGATAATTTGTAATTAAATTCCTCTCCTAAGAAAGGAGAAAACTTGCTTAAAACATTAATTCTTAGAGCTTGTACTCAGCATTGAGGTGTGTGAGATTTATGGAGGATTGGGTTGGTTTTGCTTTAATTTGTATGCTAAACATGGCATGTTGGCGGATCATGACAATATTCATTAACAAAAATTCTAGAATTACAAACTAACCCACAACTTTTCTCACAACTATTTACGTAATTAATTGTGAATAGTAGAAAAAGTTGAGTCTATATAAAAGTGACAAACAACCAATCATAGTTTTCCACGTGAATAGTTGTGGTAAAAAAGTGGATTAGTTTGTGGTCTTAAAATTACTCATTCATTAAATATTGATTGAATTAACATTAAGGTTGCGCTTGGGATAAACCTATATTGGGCAACTTCTTTTACTATTTAGTTTATTTTTACTACTAATTATGAATCCTTTTGCACTTTTTAGTATTATTCATGGATCCTACTGTACTGTTTTAGCTAACTTTTAACTTTATCTACAATACTTTTAGTAAAAAGTTTTCAATTTCAATTAAATAAATTATTCCCAAATGAACCCTAAATGCATATTTGAGATATGAAAGCTTGCATTTATCCAATAGGGATTGGATTTCTCCATGTAATTTTCAGCTTCTCTCACAATAAGTCCATCATGGGCTTCGTCTAGATCTTACTGATTTAGCTTTTTCTTGATGAGTAGCAGTTTTTTTCAAAATACGTGAAGTCTATTTTCTTGGGACTGCACTTTTGGGCCCCAAAAAAAGTCCCAAAAAATACCGATTGTTGTTTACATAACGTTACATAACTTAATAACTGTTAGAGATATGTTAGCCTAATATAATAGATTCAAGCCCAATCTTTCTAATCTAGGGTTTAACCTACTAGGGGGGGCTCTACATAGAGTTCAGGGTGGTCACAGGACCACCCTGACTTGGAAAAAAAATACAATTATTATTTATAAATTTTAAAAATTTATGATTTTTTTATCTTTAAAAAAACTTTGTGACCACCCTAAATATTTTTTAGGCCCAATATAATTAAATTCTAGACAAAATTTGGCAACAAGCATGGTTATAGATTAAGGGTACAACTCTATTCAATATTTTTTTTATTGAACGTGAATTCTAACAAATCCACCATTTAATTACATTTTCTTCTTAAATCTTTCATACTTGCAACATTTCAAGAAGATAAAAGATCAATAGTAATGTCGTCAATCAAATATTTAAATTTCAAGTTTTTTTAGTTTAAAATTATACATAAAAAATAATTTTGTAGATCGAATGGCAAATAACATCTGATTAGCATGAAATTTTTACGTGCTTTAAGAATATAGAGAACATGCAATTCATTAATTAGATTTTCAAAATATGTAACAATGTTAATTTATTTAGTGAAAGTGACTACAACAAAGTTTGTAGCCAAATTTTATTCTTAAACTTTGGTCCCCCTTAACAATATATTAGGTCCTTACAAATAAAAGTAAAAGTCCAAGAAAAAGTTTATTTAACTAAATTTTTGAAGAGATATAACTTGTAATATTGATAATGAGACTATAATGTAACGATTTCAACAATAAAAAAATTTGTAGAAGGAAATTGTAAGATTTTATGTACTTGTGTGTGTGTGTGTGTGTGTGTGTGTGTGTGTGTGTGTGTGTGTGTGTGTGTTGTCAATGTATGAAATTCTCTTTTTTATTAGACTTGCATAATTTAAGTTTCTTAAGGACCACCCTTAAAATAATTCCTTAGAGCCACCACTGTAACCTACTATATATAGACATATTATGATTCATTGTAATTTAAGATTTGTATTACACTTTAATATATTATTGATGCAGCCTTTTAGGTTTCCTTCCATGGACGTGGGCCGTTAAGCTGAACCACCCAACCCTCGTGTGCTCGTGTTCTATACATTATGCTTCCGCTTTCATACTAGCATATTCAACATGGTGTATCAATATGTAATATTTAACAATAACTTTTTTATTACATTATTATATATTATTTGTAAAATTTCATCAGAACTAGTTGAACATTCTCTTTGTTTCAACACTTATGTCAAATGTGTGTTAGTTGGATACTTATTCCATCCATAAACTCATTATTTATTTATATATAGTTTTAAAGTACAAAATAAAAATTAAAAGTTACTCATTTTATAGATGAATTATTACTCTATATTCATTTTGATCTTTTACAAATATAAAGGGTATAAGAAAAAATAATAATCCAACAACTGATTAATTAAAAACTTATTAAATTATGTATATTGACAAAAGTTATATATACTAGTAAATGTAATTTGATCCTAACTCAATTGAGCAAAGCACTAAATTCAAGGATTTTTTCTAATCCATCTTTTTTCAAGTCTATTAATCTATGCTGATGCGGGTTTCATGTTTTGTAAAGTAAGAACATTATCAACTTGAGTAATTAGTTATACTAGATATTATCAAACTAACTCAATTAATTAAGCAAACCCTTTACTTGAGAATTTTTTTTTTTTTTTGCAAGCCCATAAATTTTCAAGACTATCATCATTAAGACACGTGGGTTTCTTATTTGATATTTAAAGCAAAGCGAATCAATTATGCATGCTTCTCGTTCTATTTATGATATGCCAAAAATCTATTGATCCCTTTGGCAAATTAATTAATTAGTTATCCAAGTTAATTATGTTGACATCTCATTTTGCAACACGCATTTAACCTCACCTAGAGAGTAAAAGGGCAATTTTGCCTTGGAAATATGCATTTTGATTCTGATCATTAGATCATTAATCTCATTTCACCAAAATGATCTTGATATTGTAATGATCAAATCAACTAGTTATAAGCCTTAATCGAACCACCAGATTGAAAGTTATCATCAAATCAAGTTTTAATGGTTGAAATGCACTATCACAAATTGATTCCGACTATATGTAATTATGAACAATTGATTCTAATTGATTATAATTAAAACCAATTTGAGATTAATGATGTGTCATAATTTGATTGATTAGGACTACATTTTATGGTAAAGTTGCATACACCTAATTAATTAGATAATTAAACATTAATTATTCAATGAACAATTTGTGCAATTATCTTTTAATTAGAGTAAATTTGGAATCAATTAAGTCTGAAATGAGAGTGATTGGAGCCATTTAATGTTAATTAGGAGCTAATTTAGGACCTATTAATGTTAATTGTGCTGAAATCATTTTCTAACAAATGACCTCTGCTCACCATTTCATCGATATCTCTCGAAATATTTTGAATCTATAAATGAGGTTAATGTTTCCAAAAACTAGACATCTGGGGCTTCAATTTGAGCACAAGAACCAAACAATTCTGATCAGACTTAAGTCAAATATGATTTTTCAAAATTGGCTCTACAGGCTATTACAGCAGCTACGGGAAAACCAAATTTTGACTTACTCTTCACTCCCACCAATCTCTACATTTAATGCACCAGATTTTTCCAAAGGCTAAAATGAGGTCTAGATTCATGATTCTTTGTCAACCCTCATTAAATGGTCTTTCATTCATATTTTCTTAACCATTACTATATAAACCCCCCCTCTTCTCCATTCCAAAACACAAAAACCCCCTCTCTTCTCCTCTCGAGTTCTAGTGAAGTAGAGTAGTCTTGTCATGTCTTGGTCTTCTTGAAACTCAAGATATTGAGTGAGACTCACTCTCCCTCTCTTAGCTTTTCTTTTCTTCCACCCTTAGGACTTCCACCAAAACTCTCCTCCTTTACGATATGAATCTTGCATGAAGGTATAATCCCTTTCCCTAACTTTTTTTTTATATTGCCATGATGAGAATTTAATATTAAAGCATGATAGTAATTATTTAAATTCCATTGCATAGGTTTGAATGTTCTTAAATGTTCTTATGTGCTCTTTACATGTTCTTGGTTGTTCATCACATGTTCATGCATAAGTACTAGTTTTGATCTTATAGCTACATCAAAAATATGAAAAACATGTTTGTTTCATAATTCTTTCAAATCCTTGAATCTAGGATATCACCATAGACACACCTTCACTAGAATTTTTTTTTTCAATCCAAATGCAATGCTTTATAAATTGAATTAGGGTTCATCACATGCACACATATTAAATTCAACATGCAAATTAATTAACATATTGGATGATATAATATGAATGTTAGCCATCATAGTCTAGAAAATCGGTTTCATCGGCAAGGTAGATACCTAACACCTTCCCACCTTGTAACATAGCCTCCGAGCGTAGATTAAGGGTTAATAGATCCAATGCTTATTCATGTAATTTTCGATTTCTAGATTGTAACTAGGAAACAAAGCCATGTACTTTATCTTAGATTCTACCTAAGACCAAAGCCATGTAATTTCTTATGATCAATGTAAATTCAAATTCAAAATTAATAAAATGAGGAATTTTTCAATTTTAATTTTCTTATTTATTCCAATAATTAAACAAGTGGCGACTCCATTGTAAAACCCTTAATCTAAAGGGGAAAATATAACTAGTCGAACCTTCATTTTGAGAGACAATAACACGACTCCACTCATTCACGTGGGTTTGGCCCAATATCCTATAAAACGGGCCAGGGCCGTGATCTCTCACAATGACGACTCCGCTGGGGATATTGAGGGCTAAGTTTCAATTAGGTTATGGTGGTCAACCATGTCATTGTTTGTATATAATATGACAACTTCGATAAAATTTATGGTGGCTGTTGCTTTTTGTATATAATATGTCTAATATGTCATTATATTGCATGTCATGCATCATTTGCTTGAATAAAATTTATTTTATTTATGTGCAAGCCCAAAAGCCCGGTAGTATTATCTGTGGATTGTGGTCTTCCTGAGACTCACATACCCAGCAGTGAACCTACCACCCACCGTGACAAGGATCATCATGGTAATGCCATGGTGGTTCATAGGGATAAACTATACCATTCAGGCTAACACGGCGCTCCTAACTTCACAAGTTGGGAGGTACAACGTCGTAGCTTGTGGAGACCTTTAACCTACTTTCTACCCATGTTGTAATGACCCATAGAATCTACCTTTAGGTTGATCCATGTAAATTGCATTGCATTGTGCATGTGTTTGGCCGTTGTTTGAACCATGATGAGCCCAAGTCCCACGCTTGAGCCCATCATAATTGTTTGAACCTTGTATGCTATGAATGAACTCAGGCCCAAAAGCCTATGATTGTATGGAAACCGAAAATTGTTTCTTGAATCATTCTAAGCCCAACACTTGAGCCCATCAAAGGTGCATATGCATGATCGACATCAAGGGCCAAAAGCTTACAAGATACATGCCTTCCAAGTGTAAGGTCAAGCCACTTCATTATAATCAAGGTTCAAGCATACCAAGTCTCAAGCATCCTAAATGGACCAAGAAGAAGCAAGTGGCCCAACTTTGCTTCACTCCACATTTGGTTTGCAACACCATGGTTAAGCTTAAAGTTTGTTTGTTTATTCTCATTTTCTATGTTTCTTTGAATTTTAAAAATATATGTAGCATTTGATGCACTTTGTTCATGCATATATTTTTTTAAAAAATCAAAAAAAAAAAATCAAGACTCCCAAATCTTTCCAAATTTTTTTTTTTTTTTTTGGACTAGGGGCATTGGGCCCTTGAGTCATTTTCAAAAAAAAAAAAATTTCTTTGAACTAGGGGCATTGAACTTCCTTGTGACTTTTTCTTAAAGGCCCAATTTTTTTATTTCAAAGATTTCAAGATTTAAAAAACTAAAAAAATTTTTTTTTTTTTAAGTCTCCTTTGCAAAATGGTACATAAGGATCCCTTGGACAAAACATTTGCTAAATCTTGATATTTAAAGGCTTGAGCAATCAACTTGTACCAATGAATGATTAATTTCATTTGATCTATGTAAATACTTTTGCTACTTGACTTAGAATATAAGAAGAAATGATCTAAAAAGGTAATAAAAAAGAATCCATCCATCGGAAAATCCCAAGAATCCATGTACTCGATCCAATTTTCAAAGGTCTTTTGTTTCACAACATTAGAGCATTCATATTTTTTCCTTTAAGATGAATTTATTAAAAGAGCTTGAGTCATTGTGCATACAAGCAAGCATTACTAGGGATAGGAGGCCATCTTTGGTTAGACCAAATTATTTCCTCTTACCTAGAATGTTCATTATCCATTGTTAGCCTATTTGAGCCTTTAAACATTTAGCCTTTTTTTTTTTCATGAACCCACTAAAATCTAAACTTGGGTGGGAAAATCAAGATATGCATACTTAAATCTCATGTTGAAGAGGACTCAACCTAGTAGCTTTGAAGTTAATTGATAAATCTCTCCAAGAAGACATGAAAGACAAGTGGAGAATTCATTAGGCTAAAGACAAGAGATCGTCAAAGAAAAATGAGGTTTCACACAATCAAGGAAAGAGAAATGAAATTCCATCAATGTGAAAAAAAAAAAAAGTGTCCATAAAGTTGAAGAGCCTAAAATTCATCATGCCAAGAAGAATTCAAGATTCATCAAAAAGAGATTTCATCATAAAAGAAAAAGATTCCTCAAGCACAAAAAAGGCGCAAGTGCATCGAGCCAAGAAAGAAGTCTAGAGAGTGCATCAAAATGACCAAAAATCATTAAGCTGAGAAAAACAAGGAGGGCAAAAGGTCTCTAAAAGTTCACTCAATCAAGAGATGAAAGACAAAAAACAAAAAAACAAAAAAAGCCCACTAGGTTGAAAACCTGAAAGGGCGGCCCAGGCAAAAATTAGGGCCAAAGAAAAGAAAATAAATGGGTAAATCCTACCAAGTTGGAAACTTGAAGATGCATCCTAAAAAAGAAGAACTTTACAAGATGAAAGTCTAGAGGTATGATTCAAGAGGAATGCACATAAAAACAAATGTTGATACAAGTGACCAATGAAGACTAGTGAGAAGATGACAAAGAAGAAATGGGAAAACTCCTCCAATACTTGATTTTTGAGTAATGCATACTTGGGGGAAACATCATAGGGAATTTTGAGCCTTTTATATCTTTCATTTCATAACCCAAACCCGGCCTACATTACAACCCATGAGTAAAGACCTCCTTGAAGTCTTGCTAGTTATAGGCACATCTTAAGTTCTAATATTATTTTCTCTTCGATTAAAAAGAAAAAATGCTTAAAATTGTCAAGCCCTATAGGATGATATGTCCGAGGACAAAATTTCTCAAATTCTCAAATCCTCAAAATGACTCAAAAGAACTTCCAAACCTGGAGCACTCTCATTGTTTTCACCCAATAATGTGATTCCTAAATATTATCACATTTTATTTCTTGATTGCCTTTGGAGACTTAATCTAACAATGTTCAAAAGAAAGAAGCAAATTTTGATTACATGAGTTCAATGATCTTGATCCTTCCTAATCAAAGAGATTTTTCTAATTGTTAAACACTTTGATTTGCCAAAATGGTTGTTCAAAGGATCACCTATTGTTCATAAATAAAAAATAAATAAAAAGAGAAGAAGAAAGAAAGAGAAATCTCATTTCCACAAAAAAAAAAAAATCATTCTTTTTCAAAATCCAATTTTCAACTACGTCTTGACCTGATCCTCTATGAAAGAGGTACATAGGCAGCTTTTTAGAGGCCCAGTCTCAATCGCCCAAACAACCTTGGAGAACAAAGTCAAAACAATGTGACAAAATTGTTTGGGTGCATGTTAGGTTAAGCCCATTTATTTGCATTAAGAATGTTTAAACTTGGAGCATTGGCCTTTTTATATTGTGTGCAAATATGTTCTTTTTGCATGGAAGTATGTTTTTATTTGAGGTATTAATCCATTTGTTTGCAAGCATGTCCACACTAAGGACATAGGCGAAAAATGTTTTCACGATAATTGGTTTCTAACAAGCTAGAGAAAGAAAGCCTTTTTGCAGGAATCAAGGATGGCGGACCATAATCTTTTTTCATGTTCCCCAATGATCACAGCATCAAATGAATCCAGCTTCAATGTAAGCATGGAATATGCCCCAAACTAGGGGCATTGGGTAAGTACTTCCAATTCATTTCAATGAATAAATCCATTGCTAATTGGAATTATCTTTTTGCAGAAATTAAGCAAGGACTTATACAGCAATCCACATCAACCTTCAGCCAAAGTTATTCTCATTCAAAGGATCGGTTTTTCAAAAAAAAAATCACCACGAATAAATCTTCATCACTTTTACTCCATCTTCATCTTCATCTTCTTCACTTTTTGATAATGAACAAACCTATATATTTCAACAACAAAAAAAAAAGAAAGACAAAAGAAAAAATTCTCAGAAAAAAAAAAAAAAGAATTCAATTCTTTCTAGATCTTTAAAAAAAATGAAAAAGAAAAAGAAAAAAAAAGGAATTTTCAAAAAAAGCCGTGGGACTAGGGGCATCGGGCTTGTACTTCTTAGGTTGCTTTCAAAAAAAAATTCATCAATCAAGATTTTCAATTATTTCAAAAAAATTCAAAAGTACCAAAAAAATCTTCATTAAATTCTTCTTTAGGAACAAAAAGCTATAATCGTCTTCCATGTTCTCCAATGGTGCAACATCAAGTCAATTATCCACTCTCAACATTCATCCAAGCATGGAATATGCCCCAAACTAGGGGCATTGGCTTAGTGCTTCCAATTTCTAGTAATGAATGACTCCATTGCTGATTGAAACTTGCTTTTTTACAAGAATCAAAGTGAAGGATCCTTTATCTCATTCAATACAAGTTATCTCAGATATGCACCCTCATATGGCCAGATAATAGCATGACCTATACCATGTAGGATCAACAGTAGCTCTCCTACCTTCAAGGGATTGACCTTAGTTCTCCCGAAACCCATAGGATCGACTTTAGTTCTCTTATACACTGTAGGATGGACAGTAGCTCTCCTACCTTCAAAGGATCGACCTTAGTTCTCTCGAAACTCATAGGATCGACCATAGCTCTCCTATACACTGTAAGATCGATAGTAGCTCTCCTACCTCCAAGGGATCGACCTTAGTTCTTCTGAAACCCATAGGATTGAATTTAGTTCTCCTATACTCTGTAGGATCGACAATAGTTCTCCTACCTCTAAGGGATCAACCTTAGTTCTCCCAAAACCTATAGGATCAACCTTAGTTCTCCTATACACTGTAGGATCGACGGTAGTTCTCCTACCTTTAAGGGATCGAGCTTAGTTCTCTCAAAACCCAAAGGATCGACCTTAGTTCTCCTATACACTGTAGGATCAACAGAAGCTCTCCTACCTCCAAGGGATCGACCTTAGTTCTCCCAAAACCCATAGGATCGACCTTAGTTCTCCTATATACTGTAGGATCGACAGTAGCTCTCCTACCTTCAAGGGATCGACTTTAGTTCTCCCGAAACCTATAGGATTACCTTAGTTCTCCTATGCACTGTAGGACTTACAGAAGCTCTCCTACCTCCAAGGGATCGACCTTAGTTCTCCCAAAACTCATAGGATCGACCTTAGTTCTCCTATACACTGTAGGATCGACAGTAGCTCTCCTACCTTCAAGTGATCGACCTTAGTTCTCCCAAAACCCACATGATTGACCTTAGTTCTCCTATACACAGTAGGATCGACAGTAGCTCTCCTACCTCCAAGGGATTAACCTTAGTTCTCCCAAAACTTATAGGATCGACCTTAGTTCTCCTCAACAGTAGCTTTCCTACCTCCAAGGGATCGACCTGTTCTCCCAAAACCTATAGGATCGACCTTAGTTCTTCTATACAGTGTAGGATTGACAGAAGCTCTCGTATATTCAAGGGATCGACCTTGGTTCTCCTGAAACCTATAGGATCAACCTCAGTTCTCCTATATACTGTAGGATCGACAGTAGCTCTCCTACATTCAAGGGATCGATCTTAGTTCTCCTGAAACCCATAGGATCGACCTTAGTTCTCCTATAAACTATAGGATCGACAATAGCTCTCTTACATTCAAGGGATCGACTTTAGTTCTCCCAAAACCCATAGGATTGACCTTAGCTCTCCTATACACTGTAGGATCGACATTAGCTCTCCTACATTCAAGGGATCAACCTTAGTTCTCCCAAAACCCATAGGATCGACCTTAGCTCCCCTATACACTGTAGGATCGACAGTAGCTCTCCTACATTCAAGGGATCATTCATAATTCTCCTAAAACTCATAGGATCGGCCTTAGTTCTCCTATTCAATGTGGAATCGACCGTAGCTCTCCTACCCTTAAGGGATCGACCATAGTTCTCCTAAAACCCATAGGATCGATTTTTCCATCAAACCTCTAGGAAGCATGTCCAAACTTCAAATCTATCAGCCCTCTAGGGAGCACATCTAAATTCAAATCCATCAGACCTCTGGGAAGCATGTCAAAATTCAAATCCATCGAACCTCTGGGAAGCACGTCCAAATTTCAAATCCATGGCTAAAATCCTCATTTTGTTGTGACCTTAGGTAAGCATGTCTTGTACTCATTCCAAAAAAAAATTGCATGCATGAACTACGTTTGGACCTGATCCTCCCACCAAAAGGTACGTAGGCAATCTCCCTTGAGATTTGGTCCACATTTTGATCCACTACATGACGATCTGCATTCATCATACATTCACCACGGTTAAATACTGATTGCAAAGTTAGGTGTCTTTTTCATACATTGACATTCGCTATTCAAGCTCTATCAATGAGGAGCCTTCTGCTAACTCCTTATTTTGCAACCCCCATTTAACCTCACTTGGAGGGTAAAAGAGTAATTTTACCTTGAAAATATGCATCTTGATTTTGGTCATTAGATCCTTAATCTTATTTCACCAAAATGACCTTAATGTTGTAACGATCAAATCAACTGGTCATAAGTCTTAATCGGACCACCAGATTGAAAGTTATCACCAAATCAAGTTTTAATAGCCGAGATGTACTATCACAAATTGAGTCCGACTATATGTAACTATGAACAATTGATTCCAATTGGTTATAATTATAATTAATTTGAGATTAATGATGTGTCATAATTTGATTGGTTAGAACTGCATTTTATGGTAAGGTTGCATACACCTAATTAACTAGATAATTAAACATTAATTATTCAATGAATAATTTGTGAAATTATCTTTTAATTAGAGTAAATTTGGAATCAATTAAGTCTGAAATGAGAGTGATTGGAGTCATTTAACGTTAATTGAGAGCTAATTTAGGACCTATTAATGTAAATTGTGCTGAAATCATTTTCTAACAAATGACCTCTGATCACCATTTCATCGATATCTCTTGGAATATTTTGAGTCCATGAATGAGGTTAATGTTTCTAAAAACTAGACATCCGGGGCTTTAATTTGAGCATAAGAATGAGATAATTCCGATCAGAATTGAGTCAGATACGATTTTTCAAAATTGGCTCTACAGGCTGTTACAGTAGCTACGGAAAACCGAATTTTGACTTGCTCTTCACTCCCACCAATCTCTACATTTAATGCACCAGATTTTCCCAAAGGCTAAAATGAGGTCTAGGTTCATGATTCTTTGTCAACCCTCATTAAATGGTCTTTCATTCATATTTTCTCAACCATTACTATATAAACCCTCATTTTCCTCCATTCCAAAACACAAAAACCCTCTCTCTTCTCCTCTCGAGTTCTAGTGAAGTAGAGTAGTCTGTCATGTCTTGGTCTTCTTGAGACTCAAGGTATTGAGTGAGACTCACTCTTCCTCCCTTAGCTCTTCTTTTCTTCTACCCTTAGGACTTCCACCAAGAGTCTCCTCCTCCACCATATGGATCTTGCATGAAGGTATAATCCATTTCCCTAACTTTTTTTTTTATGTTTCCATGATGAGAATTTAAGATCAAAGTATGATAGTAATTATTTAAATTCCCTTGAATATGTTTGAATGTTCTTAAATGTTCTTATGTGTTCTTCACATGTTCTTGATTGTTCATCACATGTTCATGCATAAGTACTAGTTTTGATCTTAAATCCATATCAAAAATATGAAAAACATGTTTGTTTCATAATTCTTTCAAATCCTTGAATCTAGGATATCACCATACACACACCTTCACTAGAATATATATTTTTTTTCAATCCAAATGCAATGCTTAATAAATTCAATTAGGGTTCATCACATGCACACATATTAAATTCAACATGCAAATTGATTGACACATTGGTTGATATGATATGAATGTTGGTCACCATAGTTTAGAAAATCGGTTTCATCGGGCAAGGTGGATACCTAACACCTTCCCACCTTGTAACATAGCCTCTGAGCTTAGATCAAGGATTAGTAGATCCAATGCTTATCCATGTAATTTTCGATTTCTAGATTGTAATTAGGAAACAAAGTCATGTACTTTATCTTAGATTCTACCTAAGACCAAAAGCATGTAATTTCTTATGATCAATGTAAATTCAAATTCAAAATTAATAAAATGAGGAATTTTACATTTTTAATTTTCTTATTTATTCCAATAATTAAACAAGTGGGAACTCCATTGTAGAACCCTTAATCTAAAGGGAAAAATATAATTAGTCAAACCTCCATTTTGAGAGACAATAACACAACTCTACCTATTCACGTGGGTTTGGCCTAATTCCCTATAAAATGGACCGGGGGCGCGGTCTCTCACATATTAGTCTATATATATATATAACCAAAACTTTTGAAGCTCCCACATTTTTCCAAATTAGCATTATTTTAAAAAATAAAACTATTAAAAAAATAAAACCCTAAACACTGTAACTATTTCTAACCCAATAACTATTTCTCCCCAATACAAACCTGATAAAATTTACTCTCTTCAACTCCTAAACAAAACTTGGTATAAAAACCTATTTCTCTGTCTCTGTCTCTCCTTCAAACGCAAACTTAGCCCAACAAACACTGCAAGACCCATACGCGGGAACCCAAAAATGGAAAAGCTAGACACAGATCTTTCTCTATTCCCCTGTGACGGTAAGCGAATTCAACTAAGCCACAAACGCTTTGCCTCACAACCAACCTAACATCAGATTGCTAGAATGGCTACAGGTAAAGTCTTTTATTTTTATTTGAATTAAATCTTTAGATGATATAGTATTGAAAAAAAAAATCTGTCTTCTCAAATCTCTTAAATGCAAGACCATCTCCTTCAAACTCTTTATCTTTCAAACGCTAAAACTCTCTCAAATCCCACGCCCCACTTTTCTCAGCCTCTCCGTATATCAAGTTCCAAAATCAACCAAAGCCTCAACTTTGAACACACTCATTTGCAATTTTCTAAGAAGATCTTCACCGCCCCTCCACCCAAATTAGTGTAGGCAAATTTTGTGGTAATTTTTTTTTAAAAAAAAATTTATGTTTTAGGCACAACCCACTTTAATACTAATTGTTTTCCTAGCCCCATCACGTTTTGTATTTCAATCACACTTAGATTTGGAAATAGTTTTGTATTATAAATATTATTTTTATAATATTTATTGGCTATTCTTGGCTTTGTATTATAGAATTTTTTTTTTTTTTTTTGTTGGGTTATTTGTTGCGTTTGCTATTGTTGTTGTGTTGTGTGAGAACTGAGTATTGTTTTCTATGGTTATGTATATCAAGGTCAAACCCAAAAATCTCGATAGAAGATGTATCTATCGAGATTTTGTCAAAAAGCTATCGAGGATGCAGAAAAGAGGTTTTTCAAGGGGAAAAACACATAAGATGAGAAAGCAACAAGATGGCTACTCAAACAAGCATCCAAGCAACATGATGTTAAGCACTCAAACCACACCTCAACTCTAGATGCAAAACAATCCTAGATCCATAAACATACTAAACAAGTCTAACCAATTTTATATTTCAAAAACAAGTTAAGACAGTTTAGCAAGTATATATTAACACATGTATCCTTTATGATGGCCAAAACACATTGTACATGGACATGTATCAAGAGTAGCAAAGAGTGTGTGTGTGGTGTGTGAAAACATAGCAAGTGTGCACAAGTTTCTCATATTATGATGATTTGAGATATGAGATATGAGAACATCTAATACACACATACAATTATAACTGTTTGATGGGGACTAGGTGCATTATATAACTCCCACGTCTCCAAGAAACATTCTACAATCATATTTAAAAGTATTTTGATTCTTTTTTTTATATTATTTTTCTTTGCATATTTTCCTTTTTTTTTTGAGCATAGTGAAAGCTTGGATTTGTGTTAAAACATAAGAGCTTGTTTAGACCCCAAATTAAAAGATTACGGCTAGATTGCTTTTACTCTAACTTATCTAAGTGCGGAAAAAAGAGTAAATGAAGCGCAAACAACCAAACCAACTACTCTAAGCCATATTCATTAAAGCACAGCAGTAAAATGAAAGCTAAAAGAGTAGGGAAAGAATGATGCAAACACAAGATAACACGCCAATGTGTTATTGAAGAGAAAACCGAAGAACTCAGCGAAAAATCTCTCCACCGCCCTCCAAGCTGTAATCGATTCACTAGAGAATAAAGTTAGAGTACACGAATAACAAAAGACCCTCCAAGCTTAGTTTACCCAATGTACTTAAGCCCTCCAAGCTCCTGTTACCAAAAAACTTCACGGAGTCATGTCTTCTCTAGCTTTCCAGATCCCGCAATACGCCTAATTGCATCCGCCAAGCCTCACCGGCTTCTTTTGGCAAATCCCCAAAGCTTCTCAATCTCCAAAACACTCTCTACACTCTGAAAATGTGTAGATTATGTTTGGGTACAAATCTCCTCTCAAAGTATGGCAATGGAAGAGGCAAGGAGAAGAGGCTACAATGATTTCTCACTAAGGATGGGTAGCTCTTTCTCTAAAAGATGGGTGTGTGTGTGTTGTAGAAAACCTATCTAGGGTTTTTCTCTCTGAATGGCCTCTCATACTTTTGTGGATAATAAGGGTATATATAGTATGGGTGAAAGGTAAGAAAGTCACACTTAAAAATTCTCCAAGCAGAGAAGTTTCACGGGTATCTCGTGGGAAGACCTTACCCACGAGACACTCACAAAATCCTCCTAGATGGCATGACTCTTCAGCTTCCAGCATGTGCTTCTCACGTGCCCTTTTCGCAGGATACTCTTCTCGCGAGCCAATCGCGAAAATGCACTAATTCTTCATTTCAAGCTTGATTCTTTATCAACTTAGTACTAAACCCAATACAATAAAATCCCACAAAATATAAGGAACAAAATTAAAGCAAATACAACACTTTTTGTCATGGAATAAAGCCAACATAAAACATAGTTGTAAATCACAACTTTACACATAGCATGTATGGGCATATAAGGGAGAGAAAAGAAATACCCAATCATGTAATCTAAAACATCACAATTTTGCTATGCTGAAGTACACAGATGTTATACATGATTGGCGGACTTTAGTGGTGAGATGGTTATTTATGCCTTTCTCTTAAGATTTTTTAGTCATTTCCATCAAAACGAGTGATATGAGTGTTAAGTACAAGAGATTACTTAATCGTACTTATCACAAACACGAGCTACAAAGCTCACTTGCTTAGTTGTGCATTAAGATGCTCATCTAAGCTATAAGAGATACAAAGTTTAGAAAACTTTGTTTCAATGGCCATCAAAGTACACAAGTACCAATATACAAAACACACATTGTTTTTTTGTATTTTTCTAATTTTTCAATTTTTTTATTTTTATGAAAAACAAAATAAAGCAAAACTGAAAACAAACAAACAAAAACATATTAAACGAAGCAAAGCATATAAAACTAGACTGACGAAAAAACAAGAAAGCAAAACACATAAGTAATGCATAACCATAAGGGGAGAGAGAGAGAGAGAGAGAGAGAGAGAGAGAGAGAGAAGTGAATAAATCACTTTGAGCTTTTTTCCTTCCACATCTTGGAAGAACCTTTCGTTTAAGCGAACTTATGATTCAGTGGTAACGGGAAGATTTGAAACCATTCAAGTTTGAAGGAAACATGAGGGCCTTAAGAAGATCTCCAAGAGGGGCCGAGAGGATGGAAACTAATTCTGGTTTCTGGAACCACTTGTAGCAATTTGGACAAGTATGCCCTGAAGCTCTACAGTAATGACAAAGATTCGGCTTCTTCAATGGAGACTTTTTGTTATTAACCTTTTTAGTCCTAAGGTTTCTAGTCTCTTTCTTTTCAAGCTTAAGGGGTGTTCTTAGAATGGATTTGCCCTTATCTACATTCTCATTAACTATTTTAGTTTTACATTCATTGTTCTTAGATTTAACATTATTAACAGGTGAGATAAACATAGTAGCACTAGAGAAGTCAATATTAGGAGAAGAGAAATCATATCCCAAACCGGTTTTATCAGAAGTAGATTTATGAGAGTTTAGCATCTCATCGAGCTTTGCACTGGAAGTCCTCTCCAATTGAGTTCTAACTTGGAACAATTCTACTCCAAGCTTCTTTGTCTTTTTAGCAAGGAAGTTGTTCTCAAACTGCAAAACTCTAATGGTTTGATTTGCTTCACCAACCTTTGTAGAGAGCTCATCTCGATCTAGCTCCACATCACTCAGCTTCTTGGTGGCCAGCCTATAAAGTTTCTCATGCTTCTCGGAAATCTTGTACAACTTAGCATAGGCTGTATGGATGTCATCTTGTTCATCCATTTTCTCAAACTTAGACTCCACTAAGTCCTCTTCTTCATCTACCTCTTCGACAATCCCCTCAGTAGGATTCACTATGGTAGTTAAGGCATTTAAGATTCCCTCATCACCATTGTCATCTGACTCATCCTAAGGCTCGATGTCACTCAAGGTAGCAGTAAGAGCCTTAATTTTCCCAATTGTCTTAAGATATGTTGGACATTCTTGTTTCATGTGTCCAAAACCTTGACATCCAAAGCACTTTGGTCTAGAGGGAATAGTGTATTGACCGACATCCTTAACATCCTTCTTTCCTCTATCTTGGCTCTTGAATTGTGAAGAACCGAATTACTTTCGATCCTTGTTGAATCCTTTCGCATTGGCATTCTGAATAAACTTCTTTAATTGCCTAGTGATGTAGGATTTCATCTTGGAATCTTCATCACCAGAAGACTCATTGGTTTCATTGCTTTTGGCCTTCAGTGCCATGCTCTTACTTTTGGTTGCTTTATCGATTCTAGTCAAACCTAATTCATAGGTTTGCAAGTTGCCGACTAGATTTGTTAAAGGAATTTTATCAATGTCCTTGTATTCTTCAATGGTGGTGATCTTAGCATGGAATCTCTTAGGTAGAAATCTAAGCACCTTTCTTACAACCTTGGGCTTGGGAATAGTTTCCCCAAGACTAAAGGTAGAGTTAACTATGTCCTTCATCTTGGCATAAAATTCGTCAAACGACTCATCCTCCTCCATCTTAATCTCTTCAAAGCTCGTAGTAGGTTTTTGATTTTTTGAATCCTTGACAGCCTTAGTCCATTCATAGGTTGTTTGAAGGATGGTCCATACTTCCTTAACAGTTTCAATAAAGGATATTTTCTTGAATTTCTCATTGGTGACCGCACTGAATAAAGCAATCAATGCTCTACTGTTGAAGTTTGACACTTTGATCTTGGCATCATCACAATCAGCCGATGCTTCCAACCAATCTCCACAGCTTGCCACACCTTCTCATCTAAAGACTGCAAGAAAGCTCTCATGCATATTTTCCAGTATGCATAGTTAGTGCCATCAAATAAAGGAGATATAATTAGAGATTGTCTTCTATCCATGACAAACAAGGGTCAATAGATCACACATCAATGATTAAACCTAATCAGAGTGTGCCCACTTTGATACCACTTGATAGACTAAAAATATATTGACCATTTTGGCAAATTAATTAATTATCCAAGTTAATTAATTAAGTCAATTTAACATGCAATAGCATGGTAGCACAAACAAATCACCAATTAAATTAAACGCAACATAAAACAAATTTAACATAGTGATTTGTTTATGAATGGAAAAAACCACCCAAACAAAACCCTATCGAGTGAATTTAAGGTCACCACTCCCAAGAATCCACAATTATGAAAACAAGCGATTACAAGTAAAAGGAATCTCAATACCTAATACCAACCTACAGTTGAAACATTACTCCAATACCCAATTGGACTTGTGATGTAGTGACAATCTCTCTTTTCAATGCACGGCTCCTAGTACGTGACTAACTAATGATGTAGGGATCTCAGTATGTGACTAAATCCACAGCAACCCTTTGATCGTTGTAGTTGATTTGCAACAGCTTCACATAGAAACACCAATAAGATCTTTAATATTGATACAAGAAACTTTGCTTGGTTACAGAACTCAAAGGCGTACAAGAAAAGCAGCAAGAACTCTTTTTTCTGTAGAAGGAGGCTAAAGTTTCAAAAAGAAAACCTTATGAAGTTTTCTAGGATTAAGTTTTTCTTTTTTTCACCTCCTTTAAGTAGAAGCTTAATGGGCACTACTATTTCAAATATGTTTACACAAACCATGGGCTTTTCTAGTCCATTAAAAATTATACAAACCCACAAATCTTGGGTTTTCCTAGTCTTATAAGGATTATACAAACTCATAAACAAATAGTCTTTTACAATAAAAACGTTGTTGGCTATAGTTTGAATCCCATAATCTCGATAGATTGAGACATGTGTTGAGCTTTAATGAATCTCGACAGATCGAGCTTTAATGAATCTCGACAGATCGAGATTATGTCGAGGAGGTATCGAGACCTGCAGATTGCAACCTCGATAGATATGCTTCTGTCGAGACATCTGTCGAGTTTTAATGAACAATACTTTTTCACTTGTTTCTTGGATAGATTTGCAAGGCTTCAATACTAGACTTGAACTATTGTTCCTTGAAGTACTAAACCCATCCTAGATCTACCCAATTACAAGTAAAATGTGTTTTGTCAAAAGACTAGCCAATTTACATAACATATGTCTCTAACAATTTATTTTCCTCTTTTTTGTTACTATAATTTGGATTAATATTCAAGGTTTGTTAATGAGTACGCCCAAAGATTTTCGTGAAAAGGGGGGGGGAGGAAATAGCCTAACCCACCTAACTTTTCATTTTTTATTTTTTTGACTTAAAATGTTAGAAATTTTATTAATGAAAGAAATATAAGGTACAAGGTGTACAACTTATTTGACCAAATACTCCACTATCGAATGGGGGCCAAATGAAATGCATGCATGGCATGCAAAACCATCTCTAAGTGCCTTAAAATATATCTATAAACCAATTGTATAACCACAGAGTCCTTAAGCAAGCTGGTTGTTCCTTTGGGTCTCATTAGCAAGAATTCTGAGCTGGATCTTCTGAGTTATTCTTTCTCCAAATTCAGCCAAAATTGGAGTTTTTCGAAGCCTAACCTTCGTTTGCTTGACTCTTATAGGCCGTTGAATCAGACCACTCCACTAATATTATGGACTACGGAGCATTAGGATAAATGCAATTTAATTCTTTTTCAACCAAACACGTTATCTTTTAGTCTCCAATCTTCTTTATAAATACCTCTATTCCTCTCTCCATTCTTTCCATCCAAAGCATTCAGATTTTCTACCCTTAATTCTTCATTTAGTTCATTCCCACTTCCATCCATAGAATCTCTCTCTCTCTTTCTTACACAAACACACACCCAAAAACATGAAGTCCCTAAAGCTATTCTTTGTCCTGGTCAATCTCATTGCTTTGTTCATTACTCTTTCTGCTACAACATCTAACAATGAACAATTCCTTAATGAGGAAGATAAAACACAAGAACCAATTTCTCTCCGAGGGACTAGCCGGTTTCTAGCTCAGAAAAATGCCCGAGTTGTCATGACATGTGACAAGTACCCTAGAGTTTGTCATGCTAAAGGCAGCCCAGGGCAAGATTGTTGTAAGAAGAAATGTGTGAATGTGTTAACAGACAAACTCAATTGCGGGAAGTGTGGAAAGAAATGTAAGTACTCAGAGATTTGTTGCAAAGGTGAGTGTGTAAACCCCAGGTCCAACAAAAAACATTGTGGAAGTTGTGGCAACAAGTGCAAGAAAGGGAATGTATGCGTATATGGGATGTGCAGCTATGCTTAAAGTTGAAGATGGGAAACCAACTTCAAAGCAATCAGGATTAATTAGTTGTGCAGCTTGCTAGCTATTCTAGAATGTGTTTCATTATACTTATAGCTAGAGATGAATTTGTTAATGTGTGTGACTAATAAAGGTGAACCATCACCAATATTTGATGGCTATTACCGTTGGTAATAATTATTTTCATTAATTTCTGTAATGAGCTATTTGTTCATTCGATATTCTTAATTTGGTGTAAGTTGTAAGGCTGTTTCTGAATTAATTCATGTAATTTTTTTTAGTTTGATAAGATAATTCATGTCAGTCGTTCAAACATTATAGCACACTGTCATTTCAATTTGTAGTAAGTTTGAAAAATTCCCAGGTTCAAAGGTTGTTGTCATGCTATGATCAACGAAGAAGCCATGGCCTCACCCTCCACTATTGTAAATGATGAAATAAAGATTGCACTTATGATATAACACAATATTATTTTATTACGTACATGCTAAATCATAACAAGCCAAATGAAGAATTTCATACTCCTTGAAAAGGAGAAAAATCACTCTCGTCCATTGTATAGCAAAAGAAGAGTAGAACCCACATCATCCATGTAATGGACGACTATAGCAAACATTAAATGAGTTCCCCATAAATGATATGAATAACGATTAATGTGCCAAACATGCAAAGGCGTAACGATTAACGCCCTAGCATTTATTGCCAACAAATTTGTAAAGTTGTGATTTACAACTATATTTTATGTTGGCTTTCTTCCGTGACAAAATATGTTGTAATTGCTTTAATTTGTTTCCTTGTATTTTTGTGGGATTTATTTGTAATGGGTTTAGTATTAAGTGGTGGAGATTTGATCAAGACAGCTAAAAATCACATGTGGAGCACATGCCAGAAGTTGAAGAGTTATGTTAGGCTATCGTTTTTTGCGAGTGTCTCACGGGTAAGGCCTTCCTGCGAGATACCTACGAAACTCTCTGCAGCCTTGAGGATTTTTAAGTGTGACTTTCTTACCCTTCACCACAATATATATACCCTCATTACCCACAAATGTGTAAAGAGGTCATTCAGAGAGAAAAACCCTAAGTAGGTTTTCAACAACACACACACCCATCCTTTAGAGAGAGAGCTACCCATCCTTAGTGAGAAATCATTGTAGCCTATTCTCCTTCCCTCTTCGATTGCCATACCTTGAGAGGAGATTTGTACCCAAACACAACCCACACCATTTTCAAAGTGTTGAGAGTGTTTTGGAGATTGGAAGCTTTTGGGATTTGCCAAAACAAGCCAGTGAGGCTTGGTGGATGCAATCGGGCGTATTGCAGGATTTTGAAAGCTAGAGAAGACATGACTCTGTGAAGTCTGTTGGTAGCAGAAGCTTGGATGGCTCAAGTACATTGAGTAGACTAGGCTTGGAGGGTCTTTTATTATTCGTGTACTCTAACTTTATTCTCTAGTGGATCGATCACCGCTTGGAGGGCGGCGGAGAGGTTTTTCGTCGAGTTCTTCGGTTTCCTCTTTGATAACACATCGGTGTGTTATCTTGTGTTTGCATTTCTTTTCTCTTACTCTTATGCTTTACTTTTATTGTTTGTTGTTCATGTTTATGCACTAGAGTAGTCACGGTTCATTGTGCACATTTACTCTTGTTTCCGCACTTAGTTTAAGTAAGAGTAAAATCAATCGAGCTGTAATTTTTAATTTGGGATCTAAAAAAGCTCTTGTGTTTTAACACAAATCCGAGCTTTCAGAATTCAAGACAATTAAGGTTAACAATTACTCATAATGAGGGGCAAATACCTATAAAATGGCACAAAGAACCAGAACATAAGTAGGCAACTCTTATGCAACTTAGGCACTACAACTCTCTAGCCAAATTGCAATTCCTCTGTACAATTAAGCTCTGATCTTACTAACTAGCTCATTGGAGACCCTCTGGCACTCACCACCCCGGTGTGTTCCAAGTATATTTATCCTTTCTGTAGGATCTCACGACTGTTGTGATAAGGCTGTCCATCTAAATTGACGAGAAATTCAACTAATGATTTCCTGTATCATTAGTTAGGTAGCGTCTGTAGGAAACGTTTGTAGAGTCATACAGTTGCTCTTTTCTTTACAAAAGAATTCATTTTGATACCAGATGGATTATTTGAAGCAGCATAGAAAATTCAAATACTAACAGCAAGTATTGAAGAATTGACACGGCAGAATTTGGAGCTAAGTCAAATTACTGAAGCCCAAAGTAATTAAAGAAATGAAGATAGGCAGGCGAACAACAACGATGAAAAGACGATTGATCCATTGAATCATAGGAGAAGAACACCTGAGGGAGAAAATTCCTTTAGGATGGAAGAGATGTTCCGCTACATGAAGAGAAAAATAAATGAACTGAGACGTGCAGTGAAGGACAAATCTACGTCCAACCTAAACGGTATGATCTAGAGAATAGATTCACCCTTCACCACAGAAGTCCCAAATCATCCATTACCTCCAAAATTTTGGCTTCCATAACTTGAAACCTTCAATGGATTGAAAGTCCCCCTAGACCATGTCGTATCCTTCAAGACTTTGATGCACCTAGAGATGACACCAAACGAGGTCATGTGTAGAGCGTTCCCAACCACTCTAAAAGGCGTGGCTAGAGTGTGATTTTGCAAGCTATCACCAGGTACAATTGCTAAATTTGAACAGCTAAGTAAAAGCTTTGTTCGTCATTTCATAGGAGGAAAACGCCACAAGAAGCCCATGGGCCACTTGCTGAATATCCGACAAGTACAAGGAAAATCATTAAGGCAATATATGGATTGCTTCAACAAGGAGGTGTTGTAAGCATCACGAACATATCATTGTCTAGAACATGATTGCATGCAATATCTCTAGTTAAAACCTTTTAATGTATAATAATATTTTTAAAATAACCTCATGACTTACCAAATGCTTGTATTACTTATGTCTTACCTAAAAGCAAAAGAACCGAGAGCCTAAAGTTGAAGGAGCTCGGACTTGAGTGCTGGTAACACCTAAACCAATGATTAAAACTTGTTACTATTAAATCTAGCTTAAGCGTTGACTTATAAATACATCTTAAAAATATAGCTCTCAAAAGTAAGGACATCCTAATCTCACCTCAAAGAGGTTCCCAAAACACAATTTACATATATATCAACAATTTAATTCACATAACCGAAGAGAAATCATTGTTTAAATGTTCACAATCATGTCATGTCAGATGGAACGAAAAATTAGTTTCCATATACAAAGGCCACCATGTTTCAATGAGTTCAAAACTCAAACTTTCCATAGCTTAACAAAGAAACATATTTTAGGATCTCTTGCAATGAAATGGAATCTAAATACGAATTCTTTAGGTTTCATGGTTCACATACATCACATATCCTTCTGATCAATAATCTAATATGAAGAATTTTTATAAATAGTGATAAAGAGTCCATCATGGTGGAAAGATATAATAGTACTCATGAATTTAAATGATAGATCACTAAACAGGATGAATAAGTACAGCACTATCCACTTTTAGAGGTTCCTTCATATAATACTATTTCTTTATTTCAAGAGTTTATTATGAAGATATCCACAAGTATCAGATAGCCAGCAAATTGGGTCTTCATTAAATATACAATAACACAAGATATTCCAAACACCTCACAAGCTCAAACACATAACAATAACCTTCTATAATCCCAAATGAACCTTACCCAATGCAGTAATCAATCACAAGACCACACAAGTAAACCAAAAGAAAATCATATTTGCTTAAACCTGAAGGGATTTTGGCTCTACCGAATGCAAAGCAAAATGTTCCTCCCAACCATAATTTATTTATTTTACATTATGTCTTTGGCAATTGAAGTTGAAGCTACATAAATCATGGAATAACAATAAGGATACTTAAATATTGAATTACATAACAAGAGATATGCACAACCAAGGCAAACAATTCCATGGAAGCCTTGCCTACACAAACTAATATTAGATTCGGTTTGGACTTGGCTGAATATCAACTTGGCTCATTTTCTTTAGAATTATCTCACGAGTTCCCTCCATCTCTCTTCAAATTTTTTGGTCGACATGGGCAGAAAATGACCCGTTTCAGTAGCTAAAACAACATGGTTGCATGACAAAGTACGTGGAAGCAGGCTAGGTGGTGTCATGTGGTGGAAGCCTTCATGCATGGGGAAGTAGGAGGTAGCGTGAGGGAAGACTGGGGGTGTTGTAATAGGAAGCAAGGGGTGTCAAGGGCTGAATACTTAAATCTTTATTTACATGGTCCTTAAGTTTCTTCTTAATTGCACTAAGTCCCCTACTTTTTCAATATTTTCTCCAACACTACTGTCATTTACCTTCCACGTTATTTGAGTGTCCTATTTTACTTCTAGATTTCCATTTCCTTAAGATACTACTTGATTATCATTAATGGAAATGATATAGACATAATCATTAGGCTTAGAGCTGTGGGATATTACATCTTCTAATAAATTCCAATTGTACTTCTGGGAAAAAAAAGTGAATGCATTTATTCATTTAATAACTAGAAGCAAGAGTAAAACAAATCTTGATTGAATATTCTCCAATCACCACTGCTTAAGATATTCCCATGTTAGAAAATTGTAATATGCCACTAATTAAGGTTTAGAAATTTAAGATTAATTTTTTACTCATACTACTAAACTAACGACCTATTCTCAAACTTGAGTGTTAGGATAAGTTCACATTAAACAAAACCCAAGAGAGCCATTTAGTTGGTAGTCGTGGTAGCATTCATAGGCTACGTCTTAGGGTGCTCGCAATTAGACCTTAAGCAACAATATACACATCCAATATGAATGTGATTTAATGTTTTTTATTTTCAAATATGTAAATTTTTTATAATTTTTACTATAAATGGACTGATTAATTCTTACTTGTATAATTTTCATACAAATATTTATGGGTTATAAAAATTAAACATTATTTTTATTTAATATATATATTGTAAACATAAACATAAAAATAACGATAAGTACATTGTGTTTGTTTTATTTTGAGCCCACAAACATATTTTAATCTTTATTCAAGTTTTGAGAATAACGAAATTTGGAAATTGAATTGTCAACATATGAATTTATTAGGATATTTATACCTCATTATCATTTTTTTTTAAAAATAAAGACTAAAATATTTATCCCTCCTCATCCTTTATGAGAGGTGCTTAAGCTTGAGAGTCTCAAAGCTCTAAACAAGTTTTAGTATCCAAAGATAATTCAACATTGTTTTGTTGTGTTCTTCCACTTACTATTGATTTCATTGACTCTTCTTTCATTGTAATTTTGTTCGATACAATCGCAATTGTCCAAACAAACAAGTGCAATTTTACTTAAGTCTTGAAGTATTCAAAGAGCCAACTATTTAAGTGTTCAAAGAGCCAATTCTCTCGCACGTATTCACAAACAAATTCAATTTTAAGCAGTTTTGAAACTATAAAAATCTACATTACAAATTCACTATGTATATTTATATATTTTTTATTTTCTATTTAAATTTATTTATTAATTTCTTTGAATTGGTTGCCAATAAATTCTAGTTTATTGTTTATTTTTCATATATATATATATATATATATATTCAAAAAACTGAAAGTGTTACAAATATATCAAAGAAATAATAATTCTCTAGAATATAACATCAATAATTAATGTTCATGAACAACATAGTTAAAGCAAAAACAAACATTTGTTTTTCTTGAAGATTAATGCAAAACGCTTAATTATATTAATTTCAACCACTTGTTAAGTGATGAGAAATAGAATCCAACTAAAATACATCGCTTCACGTTATGGGTGATGAAGAAGGTAAGAGAAGCATAAATAGATTAATGTTTCGTCACTATATACAATACCCCCACAAACTATTTCAACATTTTGATCTCCGTGCATGTTTACTTACTCAAATGAAAGCAACTAGGAATCTCTTTATTGGGAGAAATGATCTATAATGATAGGAAACTCAAAGTTACCTATATGAATTACTCCATCCATCCTAAATTGTTGGTCTTACTTAGAAAACCTATTTTTTTTTAAGGAAATATCATTAATTGTCTTGTTTCTCAATTAAAAATATAAAATTTTCCAAAATTACCCTTAAACAAAGTTCTAAAAAAATTTACTATTTAAAATGCTTGTCTTTGGTAGGAGCAAAATATAAAACTCAATAAATTTATAGCTTTTAAATTTAGAAACAAACAAAATTTTGCAACTTCCTAAAATGAAAAACATGACCAAAAATTTGGATGGAGGGAGTATTAATTTTTTACATTATTAATTTGTCAATATATTTATAACTACATGAATGTTTTTAGTTGCATCTTTTATTATTTGGATACTAAGAACTTCATAGACATAAACATAACTATATCTACACACACACGTATGTACATACATACATACATGCATATACTATTTTTTATTCATATAAATAAGACCATATATGAAAAAATATTATGTAAATTAGTGAATTCAATAGGTTGTTTGCACCTCCTCCACATTTTTGTATATATAAATTAATTTTAAATTTTATTTACTAGAGATGTGTAAGAATAAAATTCTTTAAGCTCCAAACAAGTTTCAACATGTTAGGACATATGTGTTTCATGTTAGGAACATATGTCATCATGCATTGACTAATCCTTTGACAAAACGCATTTTACTTGTATTTGGGTAGATTTAGGATGTGTTTAATACTTTAAGGAACAAGGTTTCAAATTCAAGTGTTAAAGTCATGTAAGTCTATCCAAGAAACAAGTGAAGAAGTGCTAGTTTTTAAATCTCGACAACTAGCCCGACAGCTAGTATCTATCGAGGTTTAAAAATCTGTTTTAGACTGATACTCAACAGCTGTTCGATAGATAGGGTACTATCGAGATTTATGAAAAACATATTTTCAGTTCTGATTTTCATTCTAATTCATGAATAGATGTTTGGGCTTTCTTTTCTCACAACCCTAAATATATATAAGAATTATTTAAGGGCTGTCACAGCTAATGCACATCAACGCAAAAGTCCTTCAAAAACATATTTTGAACTGGAGACATATGCCCTAGTTCATCTTTCTCTTGAAGAAGCTGCTGTGTTTGTACACCGTAGGGTTTTATGACCAAGGAGTTTTGTGATCTTCATCATGTGATAAACTGAAGAATTTTGCAGCCAATATCTTTCTCAAGTTGGTGATTAAGTTGCATGCTGGGATCTGCGCATTTATTGGTTAATTTCCACTGCATTTTACTTTAGTTGGTGATTTGTTTGTGTTACCACGTGTTTTGCATGTTAATTTGATTAATTAATAAACTTGGTTAATTAATCAATTAATTCATCACAATGGGTCAATACATTCTTAACCTATTACAACACTTGAAGATAATTTGTCCTTACTTTGGATTGTTATTATTTGTATTGCTTTAATTGATTGAGATAAAATTTGCGGCAGTAGAAGGATAATATAAAATAAAATAATTTTTCAAATTAAACCATCCAACGTATGATGGTGCACCCCTATCCTAATTTTAGACCGATGAGATCATGGCACATTAGTAGTCATAACTAATTGTTTAAAGGACCAATCAGAATTAATTAACTATAATCATACATTTCTAGTCCTAATTATATGGATACATATTAAGCGCTAAAACTTTATTTGGTTATAATTTTTAATTTTGTGTTCCAATTGAATCACGTTTATGTTGTTTTGGTCATTTAGAACTTCTAAATTTCTTTTAAATGAAGAATTCGAAAATTCAGTGGTTGGAACTATATCTTTTCATTATAGTACTATTCATTTTCAGTTTTTTGCATGTTCCTATGTTGGTAAAGAAAAAAAGAGCATGTCATAACTAGCCCAAAACAAGCCCAGACCTTGAGTGTGTGACACAGATTGAGTTTGAAAATTTCGGGCTTCAGTGCTCTTGTCCTCCTAAATTAATTTTCTTTTGGGTCAGAGATTTAACTTTACAAAGCCAAGATCAGAAAGAAAATGCTAGTGTTCATTATTCTCTCCTCCTAAAATTTGTGTAAACTTCACTTCACCTCACCGCAAAATAGCCAAATCTTGCCCGAACATTTGGACATTAGAATTAGTGTATGACTATGATTACATCTAATCTAAGTCAAAATGTAGAGGAGACGTGGCTGCATATATTCATGTTGCTATTGCAAAAGTTGAGTACTTCTATAACTAATTCAAATGAATCAAATCAAATACTTCATTTAATTAGCAATATTGGTTGTGGGCTTTGTGTATGTCACACTTGTAAATGCTCCACATATACTTTTTTTTCTCCCCTTCCTGATGGAGATGTACAGGACCAAAGGAGTGCTTGATTAATCCCTAGGTAAGTGTTGTTATCCCTCCACACGCATCGAAAATTCATTAATTGAAAGCGTCCGCGTATATTTTCCTAGGTTATCTTAAGATGTTGGTAAGGTGACATGTACATATACACAATTTAATAATATGATTTCAACGATAATTTAATTATTGGAAACAAAAAAAACATAGTTTATTTATTAGTTATTAGCATAGATTTGAAGGACAGTTTTAGTGATGGTGCTTACTGTATATGGCAAAGGAATAAGTTTTACAAGTTGCTCATGAACAAGTTTTATTAGTTGAGCTTGTTTGAAAAGAAAATAAACCAAGTTTTAACATATAGTCAAATTTGTTAATAATCTAAACTCAACTTATGTACGAAATAAAATTAAATGAATATTCTTAAATTTATAATACTGACTTGTTTTGTTTACATTCCTACAAAATATATGCGTGCCTCTAGCACATACAAAGAAACTACACTGTAGATGCATGCATGCCTTTGGTACATACATAGCAACTATACTCTTACTTGTCCTGTATATAATATAAGAGTAATTCTTAAGTACTTCCGAAACACCATTTCTCCTTACTCCAAGAGTACCTAATCATTTTCCATAATATAATCCCATGCAAATCTATATAAATATATATATGAAATTTCTCCTATAATTTATAAGACTGAAATGGGATAATTCTTCATTGTTTGTAATATATTTCTCTCCATGCAATAAATGGAGGGTTAAGGTGTAAACTATGAAGCCTAGAGCCGTGTAGTTCAACTAATTAGCACATCTCATTGTAACCATCAAATTATTAATAAATAAATAATATTTTTTTTAAAAGGGTTCAAACTATGAATGAAATATGCTATAGTTATGGATTTTTTTTTAATTTTTTTTATATAAAATGTTTCCTATTGAAATGAGAACGATGATTAATCTCACATCAACAATATAATAAATAAATTTTCTAACTATTTTTGATCTTGTGATTAGAGTTAGATAATAAAATTTATATTATCTTTAATATTAATCATATAAAATTCAGAAGAAGAAAAAAAAAGTTGCTTTACTCGCTGAGAAAGGGAGGGGGACCTAATTACAAGGACCTAGTATATATCCCCTAACTATGCGATCAAGGGAAATTTCCTGAACGCCTACTTCAATGCACTAGTCAACACACTAGACATGTACCAATTTTTAGTTCTCTTCTTTTCCCAAATGTCTCTCTTACAGTGGAAAATATGAATTTAATTGGAAACTTAACTCCCATTTACTTGAATTTCATATGCTGTTGATAGAGACTACTACTCCAAGACAACTTACATATCATCATATAACCCTCTATAAGTACCTTTGAGGCTTTAACATCCCATCTTCAAACTACTCATATTATTAACCCTCTCTTACTTCCTCTCTCCGCATACGCATACACATACACATACACATACGCACAATGGCAATGAACTCATCAAAAATCATGCTCACCTTGCTGGTTTTAACTATGTGTATAGCCTTATCTCTTTCAACTCTTGGTGATGAATTACATGTCAACATAAAGAATGATAACGCTTATGAACATATGTTACCATAAGGCGAGGAACCCAAGAAGGGGTCGATTTCTTGCCCAACAGGTCAAAGCTGTGAGAACTTGTGAAGTGTACCCTAAACTCTGTCGGGATAAGAACAGCCCGGGGCCTAATTGCTGCAACAAACAATGTGTTAATCTGATGAAAAACAAACTTAATTATGGGAAGTGTGGAAAAAAGTGCTACTACTCTGAAATGTGTTGCCAAGGGAAATGTGTGAACCCATCCAGTGATGAGAGACACTGTGGCCAGTGCAGCAAGGGAAGTTCATGCGAGTATGGGCTATGCAGCTGTGCTAATTAAAGAGTTGTACTAGTGCTTTTCTGGTAATAACAAGTAACAACTAGCAAAGATATGCTTCATATATATAAATGGCTAGGGATAAAATGTGATAGTAATACATACACAGGACCAAAGGACCAAAGGAGGAAGTATGATTTTAGGTAACAAATAAAGGCAAGATGATCACTCTTTCATACGCTTTTGCCAACATACATATCTATTGGTGTGAAATATATTGCTTATCTTGTTTTTGGTGTAATTGGTGTGATAATATTTAATTATTGGTTTTTTTTTTTTTTTGAGGTAATAAGGTATAGAAATACCTCTCTATCTTATAATATTTGAGCATGCTTAATGCTTGCAATTGTAATTTCCATCTATGCTAAACCACATTACACATTACGAATACATATATATGTGGGTAATTGGTTTTTATTGTAACACAAAATTAAACATGATTTTAGTATGTGAGAATATTGTGCTATCTATTAGTTGATTGATATACTTTTCGATTATTTGGGCACAGTACTTCTATCAAAAAAAGAAAAATGATGTAACGTTGAGTAATATTGTCATAAATTGTGTAATTTTTTAATGTAAAACTCCCTCCCTCTCTCTCTCTCTCTCTCTCTCTCTCTCTCTCTCTCTCTCTCTCTCTCTCTCTCTCCAATACAACATTCCAAAACTTTTATTTTGCTTCCTTTTTTTAACCAAAGCCACCCCTCCCCCCAAAAAAGTAATTTCTATTTACATTTTTAGATTGGAAATTTGAACTGACTGATTAAAGGAAAAACTGTTAACATTAATAAATAAATAACCAACTAAATGATAAGAGGCCAAAACCGCAAAGGCAACAGCAGGAAAGCATCATTTTATAACCAAAAATAAAAAAATAAACTAAAATAATAAAAATATAGCAAGAAAGCATCATTTTAGCAACCATGCATGTGAATAGAATAGTGAGTATGACAAGCCCAACCTAGAGTTGAATTTAACAACTAAACCAATGGGTCAGACGTTTGACTGCATCCCAAACTGCCGTCTTGGACTTTTCGTCCAAAACTCATCCATGGAAAAAGGATGGGATGGGACTCGCCTTTGAGTGATTGCCGCTACATGCGCAACGGTGATACCAAGTATATCAGTTTTTATCCCAAAAAAAAAATAAAAATATATATATTATTATTATGTCTATCAGAAAAACAATTATTTAAAACGGTCCTCCTCAATCTTCTCAATTGATAAAACATTGCCACTTATGTAGGTAATCCTACTAGTGAATCTAATAATTTTTTATCCTTATTCATGACTAAAAACTCTCTCTTCCTTCTTTTTTTTTTTTTTTTTTTTTTTTCTCTCTCTTTTATAATAATCATCTGCTAATTCCTTACAAAAAAAATCATATAATACATCACATATATATGTATACACACACACATATATAGATTATAGACACATAACATAAGTACCATCTTTAGCCTCTCTTTTTTTTTTTTTGATTATTTTCATCACTTACGGAAAGAACGTATACAGAAGTCATTGTCGGTATAATTTGATTTTTTTTTAAGTTTGACCTTAAATAAAACTCTGCCTTATTTTATAGTTTCTTTTTTCGTATATTTTGTAATCATATAATACAATTTTGTCTCAAAATCAAAAAGTAAATTTGTAACGATCTTTGCACGCACACAAAGCTCAAAAGAGTCCCAAAACATAAAAATTCTTAATCACATTGATTTAAAATAGCCATCACTTAGAAGGAAGTAATCCTTTCACTATATATAATTTAAAAAATAAAAATACAAAGGGAAATTGTAAGGAGAAAGAAAAGAAAAATGGAGTCAGATATTGTAAATGTAATTCGAAATAAAATATTTGTAGTATATATAATGGAGCATATGATAGATATTCATGTGATTGTTTTGCTTCTAAGCAGTGAATAAGGCTTTTTTGTTTCTTCATTTCTATGGAAAATGATTCTTTCAATATTTTTTATTTGAACTAGATCTAGTTTATCTGTATATATTAAGAAGATTCCGAAAGTTAGTTATTGTTTTTTTTTTCTACCAAAAATACCCCTAAATTACTTAATCTACAACTTAAAAATGGGGTTAAAATAGTAAATTAGCAAAAATAATAAATTCTTACTCCTACGTTGTAATGTCTTCCTGCTTCTTCTAAACTCCTACTTTTACGTTGATTTAAATTTCTACTTCTACTCACTAATTCCCTACAAAATAAAATCACTCTTTTGTTAGTTTTAAAACTCCTCCAATCTACAAAACTCACCCCATGTATTCATCACACCCTTAGATTTTTTTTTTTTTTTTTGGATCGAAAAAAGTAAAAATTCAAAATTATAATAAATGCAAATTATTAATCTTTACCCCAAAAATAGAAGAGCCTCGCGCGTGCTCAGAAGCTAATAATGATCTAATTAAATGTTATAAATCTAAATGTATTAACTATTTATTCACCCACCCCCCCCCCCCCCCCCCAAAAAAAAAAGGAACACCTTGTTAAAGGGCATTTAGATTGCAAGCCTATAAAGGATCAAGGATACTTCTATCATTTACACTTCATAATAATAATAATAAATAAATAAAAATAGTTTAATCAATAAAGTCCCTTAGGATCAAATAAGAACAAGGCCAAATCCTTGCTATACTAAAACTAATTGATATTTTAACCTGATAATAAAGAGCAATTATTATGAAGTAGATATTATAAGTTCAAATATATCATATCAATAATATAATGGGTTCTAAGTTAGTGTAGGCACTATAAGTTAAATTTCTATCAAATCTATTAAAAAATACTAATGACAAAAAAAAAATATAATAATATGGTCCACCCTGCTTTTCCAAATAGTTTTATGATAAAAGCCTAAAAGTTCAAAACATAGACTACATGGATGTGCTTCCGTACCGGGTTTTTGTTTGTTTTTTTTTTTTAATCTCGAAAAAAGAAAGTGCTCTTTCCGAATTAAACGAGCCTTATAGAGCCTTTCTGAATCTCTCTTATATACGTACTGTTGCCGTCCTTTTTTTATTATTATTATCCAATTTTTGAAACTAAAGGTCCATTTGGATACTGCTTATTTTGCTGAAAATTAAAAATACTATAGCAAATAAGTGAAAAACTCTAGCTAATTATCTTTGGGTCCGAGTACTGTAGCTCAGCTGAAAGTATTTAAGGGTTGCATTTTTTTTTCTTCTATTCACTCCTCACCCACCCGAACGCCTGTGTCTTCGAGAAGAAAGGTCCACGCCTACCAGAGAAATCCACGAGGAAGACCTACATTAGTCTGACGCCAACGAAGAGCTGAGGAAGACAACCCAATCCGACGCCGACGAAGATCGGGTTCCCTTGGTGGTGGTGGATGGGTTGATCGGTGGTGGGTTTAATCGACAGTGGGTTTGATATGGGAAGTCGGTGGTGCTGGGTGAGGGTGAGATTGGTGATGGATTTGATTTGCATTTGCTAGGTAGATCCATTTGATCGGTTGCTGGGTTTGATCGGTTGCGTTTGTTGGGTAGATCTGTTTGATAGATTGCGTTTGCTGGGTTTGATCGGTTGATTGGTTTGATGGGTTTGATTTTTTTTTTTTTCACATGGGTTTGATTCATATGGTTTTGGTTTCACTGTTTTGATCTTCTCTTTTGATGGGTTTGCTGGGTTTCAAGAACATGAATAGTAATGTTCTGGGAAGAACATGAAGAACATGCATGCATTTGAACATCTTGATGGCACTGCTGATTGGTGCGGTGTTGGTGGTGGTGCACACCGTAGTGAGAAAGACTGATGATTTTTTCTTCGATGTAGAAGCTTATGGGTTGATGACTGGTACTAGTACAAGTTCTTCCAAAAAAAATAATGAAAAGAAAAGGAGCAGTACATGCCCAGTTTGATTGAAATAGTACATGCATGCAGTGTTTTATTAAAACGATGTGTTAAAGGAAAAATAAACTACGCGTTTCAGTTCACAGACTTGGCATTTTTCTTTGTTACTGTTTGCGTGGGTCCCACCTATGACCAAACGCCAGACGCAAGATGCTCAACTCAGACGCAATCCAAATGCATACTAAATTATTTCATGCAAATTTTAATTCATAATTATTAAAATGACACTAATTGTGAATCTGTGATCAATGTATAGTAATTAAAAAATATATTAATGATATATCTGAGTAAAGTTGTACAATTCACAACTTGTCGGCTTTTTCAAGTTAGTTTAAACTTTAAAGCAAAGATAGAAATTTAAAACTTATTGGCTTTTCGTTATTCTACTTTTGGATATGCCCAACCAAGTCTGTCATTTGCTTAAAATACTAATGATGTGTTTGGCTCAATGTAAAATCTTTTCAGAATGTAAAATAATTTTAGCTAAAAATATTTTTGGGAAAGAAAAATATTTTTAGGTGTTTGGTTACATTCCAAAAAATCTTTTGGAAAATATTTTCATGTGTTTGTTTGTATTCTTGAAAATGCTCTAAAAAATGCATGTTCTACCATTTCTCACATTTTTCTCAGCTTCCAAACAAATATTATATTAAAAATCCAAATATATAAACCCAAAGAAACAAAAAACCAAAATGAAAATCTCTATGGCACTAACCCAACACTAGAGAGAGAGAGAGAGAGAGAGAGAGAGAGAGAGAGAGAGAGAGAGAGAGAGAGAGAGAGAGCGTTGAGGCAGTAGCGGCGGTAATGGCAAGATTAAGAGAGAGAAGCAGCGACGACAAGCTTGAAAGAGAGAGAGAAGCAATGGCGGTGAGATTTAAACGCGTCGTCGAAGCAGAGGTGGTTTGATCTAGTCGTGGTGGTTGTTGTTAGTGGGTGGGTGGGTATAGTGGTTCGATTGGTTCGTTTGTGGGCGGGTCAGGGTGGTCTGATCAGTTCGTGGTTGGGTCACGATGGAGCAATGGTGAGCGACGACGACGAGGGTCTAGTGAGAGGAGGCATGAGGTTGTGGTAAAGCTATGGGTAAGCACTCTCTATTTCCTTTGGCTAGCAAATGTGTGATGTGAAGAGAGTGGAAAATGATTTGAAGGTAATTTGGAAATGTAAAACATATTATACTCCACGTCACCATATTTTCTGATCAACTGAATTTATTTTCAGTTTGACCAAATTTTCATATTTACCTAAACACCATCAAGGGTGTAAAATATTTTCCTAGATTTCTTTACAATTGAATCAAACACAGCCTAAAATTCAATCCCATCGAATATGATATTATTACCAACGATTTATATGATCCACAGGAATTAATATTATAAGGAGTAAGGAGTAAGGACATAGCAGCCTACCACCTTAAATGTAATTATGTCACTTTTTCAATTTTCCCCTAATTTGGAGCTTAAAAATTCTTTGGAAGCCTGGCTTCGTGTACTGAATCCATTTTTAACCATTGAATTAGACCATCTCACCAATTGATGAACACACCATATGGCCCATGCAACTATGACCTTTACTTTCCTTATCATGACCTTCCAATTCTCTATAAAAATCCCTATCTCTAGCTACATTTTTACCCTTTCAAATTGTTCCCTCCTCTTTTAATTCCTTCATTCTTCAAAAATCTCTCCCAGTCTCCCTTGTATTTCACACACTCACACACAAAATCATGATGTCCCCAAGTGCTTTCCTTATGCTAGTCATGCTCATGGCTTTAGCCATTACTAGGGCAACACCATATGAAAATGATGTAGGATTATATCTCCTTAAAGAGAATTTTATGTGGCCCACATTTGAAGATGAAACTCATATCTTAAGTTTCTTATTTCATGTCTTAAGTTTCCTATCTGTGAAAGTTACATGTTAGATGTAACATCCTTTAGTAACTCTCAAATGGTGTAACTCATTTGGTTAATAAATACTATCAAGTTACAACTTTTAAACTCCTTGATAGAAGGAGAGTTATGAAAATTTTCATCTAAAAGAGTCTCTAGTCTAGCCTATATATATAGCCTGTGTTTCCATAAAAAAGATATGTGTGAGGAAAAGGCCATAGACTAGAAGATCCTATTATATACACTATTATCATATAGTGAGTCTTCTTTTCTTCAAAGACTTAAACAACTATGGCTGGAGGTATGTTTATTTTATTCCGCAACTCTAAATTTTTCTTACATTTGGTATCAGAGCCTCCTTCATGCTATGTTGTTTAGTAATTTTTTATTCATATATTTTTCTATGATTTGACTAAATTTCCAATGCACATATGGATTTAAGGATATAAATTATTTGCATTGCATATTCTTTTGTGCTGGGACCTTTCAGCTAAATTAACTATGACATCAAAATCTAGCCTTTTAACCAATGTCAGCAAACCCAGTTTTAAGAGGCATGGAATAGAATTAAGTTTTATGCCATGCATCTCATGTGTGGGTCATAGCATATAGTATTGAAGCCTATCACTGAAATAGCTTTTATCATCATTTGGGCTGAATGGCTTTAATATGGGATAGTTTTCGGATATAGATGACTATCTATAGAAAATTATTCCTTTCGCATTTGGCATTGGCCGAATGTTTCTGTGGAGATCATGTTGGTTTTTTCAAATTTAAGCTTCTCATGAAAGTGGACATATGTGATGATAACTTTGCATATAGATTATTATGCCTCTCTGTTATTTAGCTGAACTTATCCTGTTTGACTTACATATAGTATGCAATTATTTTATAAAGTTTGTGACTATATATGAAAATTTGATCATTACATAGTTAAAATTTATAATATTTTTAGTGTATTTACAGTTTCTTATACTTGTCTTTAAATATCATTTTATGGTTTATTTTAATTGACAAATATAACGTTTAGTTTATCTTTATGATGTCATTTGAAGGGGTGAATATCAAAATGACTTGAAAGTAGCCATAGCATCTTAAGCCATAATGATAATCACATCAAGTTAATTTTTATAATATTTAATTAAGAATAAAGACATCTAAATTTTAACTAATTCATGAAAAGCAATAACTTGGCCCCATAGGGAGGTTATTATTTTTATGATTTAATTGGAATAAGACGGTGAATTAGGCATTAAGAATATAATTTTTCCTAGGCCCAAAGGTACGGAAAATTTTATTCTTCTTGTTTATATTTACTAGTCTTATTAATAAAGTATTTTAGTAAATTCATGTGTGATGCACCTCTACCCATAGGAAGGTTGGAATTTACTACTAAATTGACATTGATTGATTTAGAATTAAGGTTTATATTTCATAGCATTAAAGTTTATTTTTCTTGGTTATTGCAGCAATTCCTACTACTTATATAACTGATTCTTCACGTGTTCCAATGCTAATTGGTGACAACTATAATGACTGGAAAGAAGGTATCATATTTTCATTAGGATGCATGGATCTTGATTTGGCGCTCTGTGTGGATGAACCACCTGTCCCCACGGAATCAAGTGCACCAAATGATAAACTTGACTATGAACGGTGGGAGCGATCTAATCGCTTAAGTTTAATGTTCATAAAATCCTATATAAATAAGAACATTAGGGGTTCTATCCCTGAATGTAATAAGGTTAAGGATTTTATGAAAGCCATTGAAGAACAGTTCATAAGATCCGATAAGGCTTTGGCAAGCATCTTGATGAAAAGGTTTTGAAGTAAAGCTTTTGACTATTCTAAGAATGTGCGTGAGCACATTATGGAAATGAGGGACATGGTTGCTCAACTTAAGTCCCTAGAAGTTGAGATTTCTGAGTCATTCCTATTCCATTTCATACTGAATTCTCTCCCCTTTGAATTTGGTCGTTTCAAAATATCTTACAACGCACATAAAAATAAATGGTCAGTAAATGAACTTTTAACTATGTGTGTTCAAGAGGAAGAGAGATTAAAACATGCGAAAGTTGAAAGTGCTCATTGGGCCACTCATGTTAAAGAAAATGCTAGGAAGGGCAAGAATGCCTTACAAGTGAAGAAAAAACAGATAAAGCATAATGACAATAAAAACAAAACTAAGTGTTTTTTCTGCAAGAAAGAAGGGCATATGAAGAAAGACTGCCTAAAGTACAAGAAATGGCTCGAAAAGAAAGGTAATCTCATTTCATTAATGTGTCATGAATCTTTTTTTGTTGAAGCTCCAAATAATACATGGTGGGTTGACTCTAGTTCCACAATTCACATTGTCAACTCCATGCAGGGTTTTCTAAATCTAAGGAAGCCGAAAGGAAATGAACAATGCATCTATTCAAGAAATCGGATGTGTTCAAAAGTTGAGGGAGTTGGGACTTTTCGTCTAATTTTAAAAACTGGATATGTATTAGATTTAAATAATGTTTTCTATGTACCTTCATTTTCCATAAACTTAATTTCCATTTCAAAACTTGTTGTTTTTGGTTATGGATTTTTATTTGAAAACTCAATTTTAAGTATTTTTAAAAAAAATTCATATTGGAGGTGGAACCTTAGTTGATAGTTTATTTAAAATTGATATTGACCCTAGTTTTGAATGCAATTATTTAAATATGCATGTTAATGTTGGTATAAAGCGGAGCTTGATTAATGAGAATTCCTCTATGCTATGGCATAGGAGATTGGGACATATCTCCATAGAAAGAATTAAAAGATTGGTGAAAGATGGAGTTCTAAAAACTCTTGATTTTACTGATTTTTGTACTTGTGTGAACTGCATTAAGGGTAAGCAGACCAATAAGACCACTAAGGGTGCCAAGAGGAGCTCTGAAATTCTTGAAATCATACACATTGATATATGTGGACCTTTTGCTACTCCTTGCCCAAATGGTCAGAGATATTTTATCTCATTCATTGATGACCATACAAGATATATGTATCTCTATCTTTTATGATAAGGCTAAGGCACTAGATGCTTTCAAAACCTATAAGGTAGAAGTAGAGAAACAAAGAAAAAATAAAATTAAAATAATTAGATCAGATAGAGGTGGGGAGTATTATGGAAGGTACACAGAAAAGGGACAAATGCCAGGTCCATTTGCTAAATTCCTTCAGGAAGAGGGCATCATTGCTCAATATACAATGCCAGGTACACCACAACAAAATGGTGTTTCTGAAAGGAGGAATCGTACGCTTATGGATATGGTAAGGAGTATGATGAGTAACTCCGATCTTCCTTTATCCTTATGGAGTGAAGCTTTAAAAATTGTTGTGTATATCTTAAACAGTGTTCCATCTAAGGTTGTTTCCAAAACACCTTTTGAATTATGGTATGGATGGAAGCCAAGTTTAAATCATTTGCACATATGGGGTTGTCCTGTTGAAGTAAGGATTTATAATCCACATATAAAGAAACTAGACCTAAGGACAACTAGCGGATATTTTATTGGCTATGCAGTAAACTTCAAAGGGTTTAGGTTTTATTGTCCTTCTCACACTCCAAGAATAGTGAGGCTAGAAATGCTAAATTTCTTGAAGACTTTGAGCTTAGTGGGAGTGCTTTTCCTAGAAGGATAGAATTTGAGGAGGCACAAGATTTTATTGAACAGCCCTCAAATGATATCCTTGAGGAGCAACCAACCCATCAAGAACAAGTTCATATTAAACCAACTGCTGAAATTTTTAAAAATACAAGAGAAGCAGAAGGTGTAAGAAGATCCTCAAGAATGAGGAAACCGGCGATTTCTGATGATTATATTGTATATCTCCAAGAGTCTGATTTTGATATCGGGCCTAAAGATGATCCAACTTCGTTTTCTCAAGCCATGAGTGATAGCAATTCCACACTTTGGTATGATGCCATGAAGGAAGAGATGGAGTCTATGGCTAAAAATCAAGTTTGGGATCTCGTTGAGTTGCCAAAGGAAGTAGTAGCTATTGGCTGCAAATGGGTTTATAAAACTAAAAGAAATGCTTCTGGTAACATTGAACGATATAAAGCTAGACTTGTAGCCAAGGGTTTCACTCAAAAAAAAGGCATTGATTACCATGAAACCTTCTCTCTGGTTTCTAAGAAGGATTCGTTTAGAATAATCATGGCCTTAGTAGCTCATTTTGATTTAGAGTTACATCAAATGGATGTGAAAACGACATTCTTGAATGGGGATCTAGAAGAGGCGGTATACATGGTCCAACCTCAAGGATTTTATGATGATAAAGACAGTCATTTGGTTTGCAAGTTAAAGAAATCTATATATGAGCTAAAACAGGCCTCACGACAATGGTATATAAAGTTTCACAATGTTATCACTTCATATGGATTTGTTGAGAACATTGTTGATCAATGTATATACCTTAAGGTTAGTGGGAGCAAATACATTTTCCTAGTCCTATATGTGGATGATCTACTTGCAAGTGGTGATTTGGGCTTGTTACACGAGACAAAACAATTTCTTTCCCAAAACTTTGAGATGAAGGATTTAGGTGAAGCCTCATATGTCATTGGCATTGAGATTCATAGAGACAGATCACAAAGAGTGTTAGGATTGTCTTAAAAGGCCTACATTGCAAAAGTATTGAAGAGATTCGGAATGAAAGATTATGCACCTACAGTATCACCCATTATGAAAGGAGACAAATTTAGTAAGAATCAATGTCCTCAAAATGAATTAGAGCGAGAGCAAATGAAGAACATACCGTATGCATCTGCGGTAGGTAGCCTGATGTATGCACAGGTCTGCACAAAGCCTGATATCGGGTTTATAGTGGGGTTATTAGGTCGATATCAAAGTAACCCTGGTTTGGATCATTGGAAAGCTGCGAAAAAGGTTATGAGGTACTTGCAAGGTACCAAGGATTACAAGTTGACTTACAGACACACTGATCAATTGAAGGTGATTGGTTATTCAGATTCTGATTTTGCCAGGTGTGTAGACACAAGAAAGTCTACCTCAGGATATATTTTCCTTCTTTCTAGAGGAGCTATATCTTGGAGAAGTACTAAGCAAACACTTGTTGCTTCATCTACCATGGAGGCAGAATTCGTTGCATGCTATGAAGCAACAACACAGGCATTATGGTTAAGAAATTTTATCATAGGTCTCAAGATTGTCGATTCTATATTGAGACCTCTAAAGATTTTTTGTGACAATTCGGCTGCAGTTTTCTTCTCTAAGAATAATAAAAGTGGAAGCCAAAGTAAGCATATCAAAATAAAGTACCTTAAGGTTAGAGAGAATGTTAAGAAATAAAAGGTGTCCATCGAGCATATTAGTACTAAGCTAATGATTGCTGATCCCATGACTAAGGGTTTTCCAACCAAACCATATAAAGACCACGTGGAACATATGGGACTTAATAATATATTTGTTGTTTAATTTCTCTTTAGTTGTTTTGTATTTGGGACACATATTTGCTTGTTCTTAGAGAATAAAAGACAATATATACATATATATATTATGCACATAAAGTATATATATAAAGTTTATTTAATCCATGGGAATAAATAAAGAACAATATATCCATAGGGATGTTTAGAGGAGGACTCAAATGGCTAATAAGTAGTTCATTCATAAAGAATTAATGGCCCATAAAGTACTCATGTAAGGATTACATTACATTGTAATACATGGAAGGAAATACTCATTATAATTGAGGGGATTACCGCCATGATTCATGTATTGGATTCTTTATATGAGTGGGAGCATTTCACAACTAGTGACATGGATAATATCATGGCTATAGCATAGTGATAAGCACTTATTGAGTTATTTAAATTTCATGTGGGCCAAGTGGGAGAATGTAGGATTATATCTCCTTAAAGAGAATTTTATGTGGCCCACATTTGAAGATGAAACTCATGTCTTAAGTTTCTTATTTCATGTCTTAAGTTTCCTATTTGTGAAAGTTACATGTTAGATGTAACATCCTTTAGTAACTCTTAAATGGTGTATCCCATTTGGTTAATAAACACCATGAAGTTACAACTTTTAAGCTCCTTGATGGAAGGAGAGTTATGCAAATCTTCATCTAAAAGAGTCCCTAGTCTAGCTTATATATATAGCCTGTGTTTCCATCAAAAGGACATGTGTGAGGAAAATGCCATAGACTAGAAGACCCTTTTATATACACTATTATCATATAGTGAGTCTTCTTTTCTTCAAAGACTTAAACAACTATGGCTGAAGGTATGTTTATTTTATTTCGCAACTCTAAATTTTTCTTACAAATGACTCATTTCTCAATGATGAGATAGTGCTACAAAGCAAAATAACCTTGATTCTCTAAAACCCAATAACCTATTTCTCTTCGAGGAACAAGTCGCTTTCTTGCTCAGAGCTCCCAAGTCGTGATGGCACGTAACAAGTACCCTAGGGTACCTATATTGTTGCAAGAAGAAATGTGTGGATGTGTGAGGGCAGACAAACTTAATTGAGGGAGGTGTGGGAAGAAATGCAAGTACTCAGAGATATGCTGCAAAGGTGAGTGTGTGAACCCAATCTCCAACAAGAAGCATTGTGGAATCTGCAACAACAAATGCAAGAAAGGGACTTCCTATGTGTATGGGATGTGCAGCTACGCATAAAAAGAAACCAACTTCAAAAAAAATTAGGATAAACTAGTTTTGTAGCTATTCTTAGAAATTAATGTACAACTTATTAAGAATGCTAAAACTACTACAAACTTTACTTCAAAAATTTTTAAAATTGATGTTATAATGAATGTAATTGGTACCTCCTTAACAATACAATAATGGATTTTAGTAAAATTTGTGACATTTCTAACATCACTCATATCTTCTATTATTGATATTTATAAATTTATGAAATGTATATCTAAAAAAAGGCAAATCATCAATATAATTGACGGGACTTTGTCACATGCCTCTGTATATATATGGGTCATGATAAACTTACATGTAATATAATTCTTTACTAAATCTTATTCTACTTATGAACTTTTTATTGAATTAAAATTTTAAAAATTTCTTAGTTGGATTATACATTCTCATTTCTTTTAACACATGTCAAATTTCACGCGAATTGAATGTTATTTATTATTAGATTCAAAAACTCACATATTATGTATACTTTTAAATTATAAAACTTGAAATTTAAATGTTTTATAGATGAGAGAGTAGTTAATTTTATATCATCATGAAATTTTGCAAAGAAAGTATAATAAAAAATATATAATCCAACAATATATTTGATAAATTTCATATAAATATAAAATTATTAAATAATATGACATTACTCAAGCGAAAAAAAAAAGAAAAAAAAAAAAAAGAAAGAAAGATTCACATACAATTTGTTTTTATTTTTGTTTTTATTTTTATGAGATCAATATGAGCCGGACAGGATGATTTCCATACCCCCAAAGACTGAAGTGCAAGTTTTCTTGCTCTCACACGTGAATGTGAAAATATGAAAATATTAGCACGGGTTTCTTATTGTATATCTTACTTAGTCCATGATTATGATTAAATTCAATAAACATTTTTTAATTTTTTATATTTCGATAATTGGGGGAAAGAAAATCTAAACCTTAAATATCTTCATTTCAAGACACTAAAAATATTTAAGTAGTTGAGTTATGAAATTCTTGACAAATACAAGAAAGATTAATTGTCCTTGATTTTAAGTTAATCAATTCGCTGTCCATAAGTCAACTATCATGTACTATATAATATTTTTTTTTTTGAAACTAATACTTTTGTGTGTGTGTGTACATACATACATACATATATATATATACTGTAAATCATGTTTTTCTAACACATTGTACATCACTTTGAGACATATAAATGATAAAATACAAAGATTATTCAATCAATACCTTTCCCTTTATTCTTTCCCTGTCCTTTTTATTTTATAAAACCAGGACATTTCTTGCATATTTTTATATTTATATATAAATAATAAAGTTACGTACGTACTCAACTAGTTGTTATATAATAATCGTGTCACCGTCAGACCGAAGTATTCATGGTGATTAACATATTACTTTCCTTTTTCTTATTTGGCCAAATTTAACAAGACTACCTTTATAGGAAATCCACTACTTCTTGTGAATTTTGATTTTATATATAGAGTCAACCGCAGGTTTCAAATATATTATACCAGTATTAGTATGTATTTGCAATAGTCAGGGATATTAGGAACTAAGTGCTTCCCTAACGGTTTTTTGTCTACTTGGAAAAGAGAAACCTGTTATCCTCGTGGCCTTTGAAGTTTGAACAAGAACATTAGAGATTCAAAAATCTCAGAGAGAGAGAGAGAGAGTCGACTGGTCAGGTAAGACTAGAGATGCAAATTGCAATGCAACTACGCAAGTGTGACATTCTTTCTAGTATGTCTGAAAATGAAAGACCTCCTCTGGTTTTTATAACAATCTGAAAGATTTTGTAAATTCCTCTCCTGAGAAAGGAGAAAATTTGCTTAAAACATTAGTTCTTAGAGCATGTCCTGAGCATTGAGGTGTGTGAGATTTATGGAGGATTGGGTTGGTTTTGCTTTAATTTGTATGCTAAACATGGTATGTTGACGGATTTAATGATTTGTTGTTATAAAGGCAACGATAGTTTCTTAAGCTGCTGAATTTGGAAGTTCACCACAATATTCATTAACAAAAATTTTAGAATCACAAACTACCCCATAATTTTTGTTACAACTATTCATATAACTAACTACATATGGTAAAAAAAATGTGGGTTTATGTGAAAGTAATAAACAATGTCAATCTTAATCTTTCACGTAAATAGTGGCAAAAAATTGAATTAGTTTATAATTTTAGAATTTCTCATTTATTAAATATTGATTGAATTAACATTAACAGCATATTTGAGATTTGTGAGCTTGCATTTATCCAACAGGGAATGCATTTCTCCATGTAATTTCAGCTTCTCTCACAATAAATTCACCATTGGCTTCGTCCAGGTCTTGAGTGATTTAGCTTTTTCTTGATGAGTAGCAGTTTTTTTCCTAATATGTTTAGCCTATTTTCATGGGATTGTGCTTTTGGGCCATAATAAATAAAAAATAATAATAATAAAAAAAAAAACCAAACAATACCGATTGCTATTTACATAATGTTACGTAACTTAATAAGTTTTCTATTACATTGTTATTTGCAAAATTCCATCAGTGGATTGAACATCCTCTTTGTTTCAACAGTTGCGCCAAATATCGTGTTAGTTGAATGCTTATTTAATTCATAAACTTATTACTTTTGTATAGTTTTAAGTAAAAAAATTAAAAAGTTAAACATTTTATAGATGAAATAATTATTAATTTATTTTTGTTTTGATCTTTTACAAATATAGAAGGTATAAAAAGAAAATCTAATCCAACAACTAATTAATCAAAAAATTATTAAATTATATATATTGACAAAAGTTATATACTAGTAAGTATAATTTGATCCTAACTCAATTTAATCATTTTTTTTTCAAGTCTATATATTATGCTATGCCGATGTGAGATTCATATTTTGTAAAGTTAACACATTATCAAGTTATGTAACACTCACAAAAGTTATACTAGATATTATCAAACTAACTCAATTACGCAAACCACTCAGTGACTCACATGAGATTTTTTTTTTTTTCCACAAATGCATTTTTTTTCAAGACTATCATCATGTAAGGCATGTGGATTTCTTATTCTATAAAGCAAAACAAATCTATTATGCATGCTTCTCGTTTTATATATTTAAATATTCCTCCTTTTTGTTGCTGTAATTTGGATTAATATTCAAAATTTGTTAACGAGTAAGCCCAAAGATTTGCTCGAAAAGGGGAAGGAAATAGCCTAACCCACCTAACTTTTTATTTTTTATTTATTGACTTAAAACGTTAGAAATTTTATTAATGAAAGAATATAAGGTACAAGGTGTACAACTTATTTGACCAAATACTCCACTATCGAATGGAGGCCAAATGAATTGCATGCATAGCATGCAAAACTATCTCAAAGTGCCTTAAAATATATCTATAAACCAATTGTTTAACCACAGAGTCCTTAAGCAAGCTGGTTGTTCCTTTGGGGCTCATTAGCAAGAATTCCGAGCTGGATCTTCTGAGTTATTCTCTCTCCATTTTCAGCCGAAATTGGAGTTTAATATTTCTTTCGAAGCCTAACCTTCGTTTACTTGACTCTGATAGGCCGTTGAATTAGACCACTCCACTAATAGTAAGGACTAAGGAGCATTAGAATATATGCAATTTAATTCTTTTTCAACCAAACACGTTATCTTTTAGTCTCCAATCTTCTCTATAAATACCTCTATTCCTCCCTCCATTCTTTCCATCCAAAGCATTCAAACTTTTTCCCTTTATTCTTCATTTAGTTCATTCCCACTTCCATCCATATAATCTCTCTATCTCTCTTTCTTACACAAACACACCCCCAAAAACATGAAGTCCCTAATGCTATTCTTCGTCCTGGTCAATCTCATGGCTTTGTTCATTACTCTTTCCGCTACAACATCTAACAATGAACAATTCCTAAACGAGGATGATGAAACTCAAGAAGCAATTTCTCTCCGCGGGACTAGCCGGTTTCTAGCTCAGAAAAATGCCCGAGTTTTCATGACATGTGACAAGTACCCTAGAGTTTGTCAGGCCAAAGGCAGCCCGGGGCGAGATTGTTGTAAGAAGAAATGTGTGAACGTGTTAACAGACAGACTCAATTGCGGGAAGTGTGGGAAGAAGTGTAAGTACTCAGAGATTTGTTGCAAAGGTGAGTGTGTAAACCCCAGGTCCAACAAAAAGCATTGTGGAAGTTGTGGCAACAAGTGCAAGAAAGGGAACATATGCGTATATGGGATGTGCAATTATGCTTGAAGTTAAAGATGAGAAACCAACTTCAAACCAATCAGGATCAACTAGTTGTGCAGCAAGCTAGCTATACTAGAATATTAATGTGTTTCATTATACTCATAGCTATAGATGAATTTGTTAATGTGTGTGACTAATAAAGGCGAACCATCACCAATATTTGAAGGCTATTGCCGTTGGTAATGATTCTTTTCATTAATTTCTGTAAAGAGCTATTTGTTCATTCGATATTCTTGATTTGGTGTAAGTTGTAAGGTTGTTTCTGAATTAATTCATGTAAGTGTTTTTTTTTATAAGGTAATTCATGTCAATCACTCAATAATTATAGTACACTGTCATTTCAATTTGCAAAGCGGGTTAGCAGTAAGCCATGGCCTCACCCTCCACTATTGTAAATGATGAAACCAAGATTGCATTTATGATATTAACACAGTATTATTTTGGTACGTGCTACGTCACAACCTCTACAAGCCAAATGAAGAATTTTATACTCCCATTGACATATTTTTAGACATCAAGTTGGACTACAAATGAGTTTCACATAAATAGTAACTCATTGTCTACCTCTACGTATGTTTTCTACGAAAGTTGGCATGCAACAGAAGAATACAAATCATCTTGTTCCATTTTTTATATTTTATTTTATACTTTACCGATCAAAGTGCTACGTGCATTTTAATTTTAAATTTTAGTAATTTTATAAATCAAATCAAATAAATACATGATAAATTGTAATTGGTAGAACATAAAAATGACACAAAATTTATTTTTGCAATAAGTTCCTTTTCTTTTCTTTTTTCTTCTTTTGTTAAAATAATAGATAGAAATAAATAATCGGCTTTGATTTTTCTACCTGGCGTGACCATAGCCAGTCTCCATATCAATTATGATAAGAATTAACTTAGGCCTCAATGATTTTAGCATGTAGTGGACTGCAGAGAAAATTTTAAAATAAGAGTTTTAGCCATTAAACTAACCTAGTTGCCCAATCCATGTGCACCTAGTGGTCTTGGGACCATTTAGTGGGCCGCACTAATCATATTTTTGGTACTAGCTGGCTGCCGGGCTCCAGTGCTCAACCTTGGTGTGATTAATTTCTTCCCCTAATCACGGTTTGGGGCCTGACTGTATCAAACAATAAAATCACACTTTTCATCGTTCACTTATTTTAGGATTTGTTTTCTCGATTTTTGTTTTCTTGCAACGAGTGAAAGAGAGATCTGAATTCAGTTTCTCCTAATTAACTAAGGCGTATAAACAATGTAACCACAAGACTTTTAGTAGGATGTCTTTATTTTCTTGAACATTCGTCTACTAGGATCTTGTATTTATTTTTTTATTTTTTTTTTAAATAGCTTCAACCTATGACGTACGCTCCTGATAATAGCTCTTTATTATCAAACTAAGACACCAATCAATTTTTGATGTAGGCGGAGATTAATTGAACCCCAGATCTCTTATACAACCATTAGAGACTTTACCAACTGAGCTAACTGGAATCCACAGATCTTGTATTTAGTATTTACATATTCATATTCAAAAGTTTGGACCCCTCCCCCCCCCCCCCCCAAAAAAAACAAAAAAGAAAAAAAAAAAAAACACTCTTAGATCTTCATATGATTGCCAATCTATTTCTTATATTTCTAATATGAACAATTAACCATTTGAACAATATTTTTGTAAAAATGCTCTATTTTAGCCACCGGCGAAAATAGGGGAGGCCATGGTATCTCTTTCTCTAACCTACGAATGGTACTACAACTTAATTTGTTTTACTGGAAAATTTTGTGTAAAAATAGTTTAGTAGTATCATAAAAAATTAGTTAACGGAAAACTATTTTTAATTAACAAAGAAAAAATGACTTATTTTTATAGATTGTTTTCCACTAATTTTTTTTGGAAAACAACTCTATCACACAGTAAGCTTAATAAAGGAAGTTAGAATATTATTTTTTAACTCATTTAAGATTGTTAGAAAATATAAAAAAATGAAATAGTTTTATAAAAAATACTTTTTTTAAAATAACTCATTTTCTAGACAATATTATCATTCAAACAAACAAAACGAATAACTACTTTACTAATAAAGATGTGTATAGTTTCTACTATTGTTGTATATATGTTTTAAGATATTTCTACAGCTGTATTGCTGTAAGGTAATTTAAAACCTATTTTAGTACAATACAAGAATGTAGAGAGCACAACTTATTTGTGTTAAAGTTAATTTATGAAAAGCATTTTTTTAATCATTATTTTTTTACTTAAGAATTTTATTATATTTAGCATGGTCTTCCTAGAAAATTTAAAAAAAAAAAAAAAATTCTGACTTTGCCATTGATTTTAGTGATTTAGCTAAATCTTGGTAATATTTAACAATAAATTTTAGTAGAAGGATTCTTTTTTTTTTTTTTTTGTCAAATGCATAAAGTCCAACAAATTGAAGATGCAAAAATTAAATTGACAATCGCATAAAGTGGTAGGCAGTCACTTTTATTATTATTTTAGAGAATTTGAATGCTATCTAATGATAGTGAGTTTTGTACTTTTCTTTAAGCGAAGAGATATTATAAATTGTACTGTATATGCCTAGCTCATAAACGAATTCCATGAATTTTAAACACATAAAAGATTTTAAAAATTATTCATTGATGTAATGCTAACCAGATTTACTATTTGCTCAATTTGTAGAAACATGATCCTCTCTATTTCAAATAAAACAATGGAAAAATTCCATTTCATGGTTAATCTTCTAGACCAAAAAATGCATCCTAATACCAGGTTGTAACCTTTTATAATAAAATTGACAGTAACTTCACCATATTTCTTTCCTTAAAAATCTGCTCATTTACTTTTCTTCATTGACATACTAAATATCATGTTGGTCTTTACTCTCTATTATTATTTTTTTTAATAAGGAGATAGCAACTTTCATTATGAAATGATAAAAGTAATACATCTTCTGCCAAAATAGACTCAATCATATAAAGATTATCATCTATCCAAGTTACATAACTATCAATACCCTTAGTGAATTGTGCCAAGATATGTGCTGAGTTGCTACACATGAGATACTTGAGTCGATCTAAAATCTTGCAGTCTTTGCCAAATCCCCACTATAACATTATCAATAGCCACAGTTGGAGTGTGAAAACTCAAAACCGCAGCAGCTACAATTTATAAGTCACATTCAAACACGGCATCAAGAATACATACATCCCAAGCAAAGCTAACTTCTTCCTCCAAAGCCTTGGCCTCAGCCTCTGCCGAAAGGCATATGGAGGTTCTTAATAAGTCTAGCTTCCACCTGTATAATTGAGTGCTTGCTCCCGTGAAATAAGTTGGTGCATCTTTCTATATAGAAATAGGAAGTAGATATTCTCAATGTTTAATATTTGAGCACCGCTATTTTTGGCACTTAACCCTAAATCTTGTCTCCAATATTTTAATTAAAGTTGACATTATTTTTTCCCTGATATATCAATCATGGTCCATTGAGTGTTCGATTTGACTTTCCAAGAAATACAAAGCAGCAAGCCCCTTAGTGAAAGGGAACTCCATGTTGATGCAAATAAAGGAAAATACCATTGAAGGTTGAGACAGATCGTAGAAGGATCAACACGTGGACATGCAAAAGTTGAAAACACAACTCCGAGCTCCCACGTCTTTATAATTTATCTTTTTTTAGAGAGAGGTCTCCATAATGTATCTATAGTTGGACATTTGACATGTAGTAATAATAATACTAATTATAATCGTATTCATTAATTGAAACCAAATTCCCCAGCTTTATAGATATACAAATTATTGACAATTCTGGTCAGTGCATAATATATTTCTAACCCTACCCCCGAAAATTCCTCCCTATATATTTGTAGATATGCATGGAATACAATTATAATATTCAATTAAAAAAAAAAACTCAACACTCGTATATTTTCTATGATATCTATGGGACAAGTTGGCCAAGCTAAGCTCGTGCACCCACGTTTATTTTGGTGGCCAAAATCATACCAAATTAACAAATATAAATTCATCCCCTAAATCGTGTGCACCAACTTCTCTACATCAACACCTATTTATATTTCTCTCTTTGTCCCACCTAGTTCATTGTCTCACACATAAAATATAGCCATGGCTTCCCTATCCCTTCTCTTACTATTGCTTTCATGTTCTCTAACACACTTTGCTTCAATCTCAGAAGCAAATTACTCCCCAACACCTTGGAGCTATGCCCCCACTACTAATTCCTTGCCCACAAACAAAATTATGAATGTAATAGACGCATGTTGTCGCACCAAATCAAATTGGGCCTCAAATCGCGGTGCTTTAGCAGATTGTGCTGTAGGCTATGGCAAAGATGCAATAGGAGGGAAATATGGTGCAATATACGTAGTCACAACAGCTGAAGATGACCCTGTAAATCCAAAACCAGGCACACTTCGATATGGTGTTATCCAAACACAACCTCTTTGGATCATTTTTGCCAAGGACATGGTCATTACACTCAAGAATGAGCTCATTATGAATAGTTACAAGACCATAGATGGAAGAGGAGCTAAGGTTGAGATAGCATACGGGCCATGCATAACAGTGCAAGGTGTTAGCCATGTTATAATACATGGGATTAGTATTCATGATTGTAAGCCAGGGAAATCTGGACTTGTTAGGAGTAGTCCAACACATGTTGGACATCGTCGAGGCTCAGATGGAGATGCCATTTCCATATTTGCATCTTCATATGTTTGGGTTGACCATTGCTTTCTTGCCCATTGCACTGATGGCCTTATTGACATAATTCATGCTTCAACTGCCATCACAATCTCTAACAACTACTTCTCCCAGCATAATAAAGTATGGAGATAACATTTTTCCTTTCACTATATTGGTTCACTTTTAAGATTTTGAGTCCTAAGGTCAATGGGTCTCACCTCCACGTACCTTAAGGTGGCCTAATTTTTGGGGCTCGACCCATGTAGTTTCAGTTTAAAAAGGGGAAAAATGGTCAGGCAGCTAATTATACTTAGGGTTAGCGTTTTTTTTCTTTTTTTCTAGAATATTTTTTTATATGCATTTAAACGAGAGGGGGATCCCAAATTTCGAACCCCGAACATCTTCATAAAAAAAATGCTAGAAAGTGTCAATTGATTTAAAAACCATTGGCTCCTAGAATGTCTTAGAATTTGATAAGAAGCCTATCCATGCCTTGAAAAAATATATATTAGTACCACCATGAGCTCCATCATCAACTTAAGTTTACTTTCCAAATACGCTTTATTTGGATTATATGTAACTAAATATTGATTGTGCTTGCAGGTGATGCTACTTGGACACAATGATAATTTCACTGCAGATAAAATTATGAGAATTACAATAGCCTTTAACCATTTTGGTGCTGGCCTTGTACAAAGGATGCCAAGGTGAGGGAGACTATTTTTATGATTTCCAAAAGTTAAAAGCAGTCACATTATTCTCATATCAATTATGTGAATATTGCAGGATCAGGTTTGGATATGCCCATGTAGCCAACAATAGATATGAAGAGTGGCGTATGTATGCTATTGGTGGCAGTTCTAATCCAACCATCTTCAGTGAAGGAAACTATTTTGCAGCTTCTAATCTTCGCATTTCCAAACAGGTAACAAAATGAGCAAGATGTTCACTAAAACCTTTGGAAGCAACTAGCGAGTGAATTATTCGAAATGATATAGATGTGTTTAATTGCTTTAGATTTTCTTAGGGCATATCTCTTTCTTGTATGATAGGTTACCAAGAGAGAAGCAAGCAATGGATGGAAGAATTGGAAATGGAGGTCTTCTAAGGATGTATTTCTCAATGGTGCTTATTTTGTTCAATCTGGGTGGGGAAATTGCGATCCATACTACTCTCAAGCTCAATCATTTGTGGTTGCTAATGGATTAATGGTGCCTGCTCTGACTTCTAGTGCTGGTCCTTTGAAATGTGTATATGGCAAAGCTTGTTAATTTGGCTAAGTATTTTTGTTACAACCTTTTTCCTTCCTTCCTCCCTGAAGTAATATACAACAAGCTTCATTGAAGCATGTAAAACATTTAGCACTCGAGAATAATTGGAAGGGAACGTGTATCTGAAGGCTTGTAATCAATCTTAAATATTACTTTGAGACTATCCAAAATAAGTTCCAAGTCAATAGATGTAAAAACCTTTTACCAAATATATATATTTTGGTGAAAATTATTCACCACTTCGGGTAGTGGCCTCTCATCTCACATGAATAGAAAACTTTATCATGAATTTATTTAAAGTAAACCATTATTATATGAGAGAGGAATCAAATCGTCTCTCAATCTATTTTACTGTTAAGATTTTGTACTTTATCCTTAGCAATGCAATATCGAGTCATTTAAGTTTGAAATGATATGGTTCTAAATACAAATTTATATTTATAATATTTAATTTAAACTATGTTTTTTTAAATATAAGAAGAAGACACTATTGTTCGTGAAGTGTTGATTCTTATAGACATTGTGACAAAACCAAATGGATATGTGCCAGTACGCTGCTGATCCCTGCTATGCATTTGAATTGAAGGTTGATTGAAATTATTGTATGATATCAAGCAAAAGATAGATTCGCACCTTGCCTCCTTCTCTTTTTACAGATCTTCATTAAATCTTTCACTTTTGAGTCAACATATATATTAATTATGAAGGACGCATGAGAAAAAGAGGCATAAATTGTAGCTAATAACTGTAGAATTAAAGCAAAATCATGTGCTCTCTTAATAATTTAATATAGACAAAGAAACAGAAGCCATCAAAACAGACATGTTAAAAGTGTAAAAAGCAATCAAAAAATTTAAGAAATGAAAAGAAAGGTATTTGGTTAAACGTCGAATGTCTTCAGAAAAGCCTGTTCTCGTTGCTTTGAACCCCACATGTTACTGGTGCCTTGGCTCTCACTTTCTTCAAGTACCATACTCCACCTACAACTCCTAAGGCCCCAGCAGCTGAAACTGCAGTTACTGTCCCTGCACAATAAGAAAATACAAGTCAATAATTCCTTCACATAATTCAAGCCCTTTACTTTTGAATTTTTATATCAAATTCCAATCCATCACCTGCAATAACTCCCACCCTCCTATTATGCCCAGAAACGCTATGATCTGCACAAGGGTATCTAAGTTAATTTACGTCAAATAATGGGTATCGAATTTGATAATATACATAGGGTCATATCATTTAAAATTTTAAATAATATGCACTAGATACATTTTTAAATTTATAATATTTAATATAAATCATGAAATAGATCTATTTTAAATAAATCATCCTAATTTGAACTGATATATATCTACCATGAAATTTCTAATTAAATGCAGTTTGTTCTCAAAAACTTTGCACATACCTTGACAATAAGTAGTAATATTTCTTTCCTCACATAGGCACAAGAAATTCTGTGTCTGAGTGTCAAATCCACAAGTCCCTCCTCCCTTCACCCTATCTTGGCACTGAAGGCAACGTGTGGTAACCGGAATATCAAAATCAACCCTAATCCCATATTCAGGGACTTGATCATATGGTTGTGGAGAACCAATATCTTTCCAGTACACACTAGTATAGCTTGCACAATACTTAAGCATTAGCCTCAGAGATTCAGTGGCTTTAGGATAGTATGAGCAGCAAGAAGTACTCCCACTCAATGCAGAGGGACACTGCGGTAAGTGCCGACAAAGATAACTAGCACTGTCACAAGACGAGTCACACCGGTCAGGGAAGTGTTCACAAAAGATAGGCTTTGGTTGAATGATCACATCATCTTCACTACAATTGAAGAATAGGTATTCATTCTGAGGTGAGAGTGAGAAATGCGTGCTTGTGTCAAGGCTAAATGGCCTTGTTGGACGAAATCTGTCAGTGTCTTGGCAATTCCACATGAAAGGATCAGTGAGTAAAATGTGACGCTCAGAATAGCTCACATTTTGAACTGGGTATCTCCCAGAAGGTGTTCTAAGCTCAAGTTTTCCAGAATCTGAACAGACAAGAATGTATCTGTAATAAGGGCTTCCACAACCATCATCAATGCCAAAAGGGTATTTGATAGGAATATCTCCACAAGTGGTTCTACAATGGCTGGCTTGGGCTGTTGTGAGGCTTAGAAATGGAAGCTGAACAAGTACAATGACTAAGAAAAAGAAAGAACATGTAGAAGGCGGTCTATTTTCTGATAGGTTTGATCTGCAGATGAAGATAGAACCCATGAGAGACATGATAGAGGTTTAGAATCTTTAGATGGTTCCCTTGAAAGATTTTTATGATTTAAGGGAAACAGTCGGATGAGTAAAGTGATGTCTTATGGACACAGAAAGAATCTCTAGGTGCTACTTTAATCTTTCTCTTTTTTCCACTTTTTCTTTAGTATTCTTTTAGGCATTTTTGTGTTTTTTTATTATCTTCATTTTGGTGCTTTTGCTTTCGGGTTTAAGAAGGCTGGAAGTGAGTGATAATGAGTATGTGTGAACTTTAGAGGCAGATGGTCTAACATTCTTGATTCCTTTGCTTGATTGAGCCTTTTCTTTTGTTGAGAACAAAAACAGATCTTAGAGAAGATGAGTTCAATAAACTTATCTGGACTAACATGTCTTATTCACCAAATTCACTTTGTTTTGAGTTCTAACCCAACATAATAGAATGTGACTAGCCTCTAAGCACGTATGTTGCACGTGCTCGGAGACTATTCTATTTTTTTAGATAAAAATTAATAATTTGCATCTATGATAATTTAGAAATATATAGCATATTTTTATTTTTCAAATAAATATAAAGGATAAACTTTAGAAATAAGCAGTGATTTTTTTTTTGAACGTAAGGGAAAAAAATCCTAAATTTTAGAAGTTGCTTTTTTAAATTCAAAATGAAATTTGAAATTTATGACTCTATTTCTAAATGAAGTTACCCTTCATTAATGAGAGTATCTTTAAACTACATATAAATTCAATTGAAAGAGAATAATCTTCTTATATATAGTATAGATTAGCCTCCCATACCTATGCCCATAAGAGGAAATAAAGTAACAATTTTACTATGAAAGTGTAGATTCCTCAAACTCAAATCCTGGGGTCTCGTTGATTCTAGAGGCTTGTTCGGTTGTTAAGATTTTTAATTCTTGTGAATTTAAGATTCTCATGAATTCAAATTACTATTCAATAAGGCTCTTAAAAACTAGCTTAGTCCCATAAAAAATAATAAAATAAAAAACTAACTTAAGAGATTTTAAATTAAATTTATGTTTCAGATAGGAAAAAAAAAATCACCTCGCAATTATATTAGGTGAGGCCTAATAAATAATTAATAAACTTTTGTTAAAGTATGCCTTAGGGCACCTATTTTAGAGCATTTACTCTACTTTTCTAACTCTTTTTTTTTTTTTTTTTTTGAGAAACTCCCTACTTTTCTACCTATTTTTTAGAAGCAGTAACTACTTTTTTTTCTTTTTTTTTTTGGTGCTGAGATTAGAAGCATCTACTGACAATCAAACAACCAACACATTTTTTCTATGTTTAATGACAAAAATATTAAACCTCTTTTAAATTTTCTTTGTTTACCCCATATGACCATTCCCATCATTTTACAATATGTGTATAGTATGTAACCAAAAAAAAAAAAATGCAAACTCTCCTCACACCTAGTTCAATCAACTTTGGCTTCCTCAGACTGATAGATGAGAGAAGTAGCTAGAGTGGTTGAAGTCAATTTTGGAAGGACAATCGAGTAAAACTCATGGCTAGGTGAGTTGCACCTTTTCAATCCACTATCTCAATCTTCATTCTTCAGTACGATAAAATCTCAAAATGCCAAGCTTCACTTCAAATGAGATCGACTTGCCAATGATGGCATGATAGTGATTTTTGTTGTCTTTTTTGAGAGGTTTGCTTTAGAAGAGGGGAGTTGATTTTTTTGGCTAACTTTGAGAGAAAGGAAGAGAAGAGTATTTTTGTCCCCTTTCTAAATAAATGGCTTCTCAGATAGATTTTCTAATTTCTAAGAAAGTGGACTCTACTCTCTATTAACATGGTGACATTCTAATTTCTAAGAAAGTGGACTCTACTCTCTATTAACGTGGTGACATTAAATTCTTACTTTCTCATATTATAGGAGAAATTATTTAATCCTTCTAGAGAATCACGTCAGCTAAGTCTAATGGTTCTCCCATTCAATAACATAATACTTTGTATTCAATTTAATTGAATAAAAATCCATGTCACAATTCCTATCACTAACCAATAAAAATTAAATTATATAAAATAAATAAATAAATCATCACCATCATGGTAAAGAGAGTGAATTAATTCTATATTAAAAGCCCAACGTACTCCTGATGTGGGCTTGGGCTTACATTTTAACAAAAGAAATAAACAAGTTAGGACAAGATTAGAACTTTAAAAACCATGTCTTCTCTCTCACCCTTTTACTTATTAGGCACAATCCAAACCTAAGGCTTAAGTTAAAGTTTAAGGATTCATTAAATCATCTTATTGTCGGATTTAAAGTTGTTAATTACCCCCATTGATACAATTATTTAGGTGACCTTCCTCTTTGCTTGACATTTAAGCAGAATTAAACCTTAGAAAAGCCATTATTTTATGCATAAAGAAAATAGCAATCATAGCTGGGAGAGGCATTGTTCATGCAGAGAAAAAAAAAATACCATCATGTTGTAAAGGTTCAATACAAGCACAAATGATACGAGCACAAATGGGTGTAGCAGTAAGACCCAATAAGAGAAGTTGAGCTAGACCCATATTAAGACTAAGTACCAAAAATGAAACCACTTACCAAGGCAGAGCAAAAGCCCAAGCCCTCTACAGCGTGCTCCATGTCCAGTCAGAAAGGCATCCATCTGTGGGCCAACAGGAGCCTTGATAATAGTGGGGTTCCCATGGGATGGGAATACAGTACACCCTTTTTTTTTTTTTGGATAAGATGGTATTTTAAATTTATCACATCTACTTCATAATAATTATTTTTTTATTATTATACTAAAACACCAATTGATTTTTCGTATAAATAAATATCAAACTCCAAGTTTCTTATTTGACGACAAAAAATTTTATCTATTGAGTTATCTGAAATCTATAATGACACATTTTCAATAAAATGATCTTTTATAACTTATAGCGGTAAAAACAAAAAACTAAGTTAAAACCTAAATTCTCCAAATCTAGTATTTTACCACTAGTGATTATAAATCTTTGCAGTATGAATTATGTTTTCTGTTTCTTATTATAATAATCATGCTAATAATGTTCCTTTTTTTATTCATTTACATACTTGGGTTCGTATTGCTTGCTTTTCTAATTGCTATACTACCCGTGTATCTACAAGGATCAAATATCAGCATCATCCATGAGTCCCTTTCCCAATTACATTACTTTAGTCTTTATGACTTCATTATTGACTATCACAATATATTGGCTACTTCCACAAGACTTCCATTTCACACGGTTTCTGTGGGCATTCTCCTAGAATTCTTTCTTTCTTTCTTTCTTTTATTTATTTTATTCTTACCTAGCCTTTCAAGAAATTTTCTTTTTGTCATTTGCATCATGTACTTCATGTTCATGCCCTATTTTTTTTTTCATTTTTTTTTTAACTTACACTTAGCACACCTCATTTGGCCCAACAAATGGGTAATCAAATAAGCCACTCAATTAGTGAGGAAGTAGAGAGAAAATCAACCTATCCATGATTATAAAACCTCACCAACTTCAGTATAAAGCATATACTTTTCAAAATAATATTATACAAGAAGTAATGTCATCTGTCTAAACGTTTTCCTCATTCAACACTTTTTAGTTTTATTTCCCTCCCTTTTTAGTGTTAAAGCTTTGATTATGGTCATAGGCCTTTTTCTACTATCACTTAATTGTCGCTGTCCATGCATTGCACAAATGTACCAATAGTCAAGTTCTTTGTTACAGCCTGAATTGTTACGGCAAACAAATGTCATTTTAATCTATGCAAAGCAAAAGGAAGCTCAAACAAGTTTGTCTAGTAATGACCACCAAGCAATAATACCAAAGACTTTCTATTAACGCGGTTTGCGTGAACAACTTAAAATCTTTTTTAAAAGGAAGGAACCAAAATGCGAAATGTCCAAGCACTTTGGTTGACAATGACCAAAGGATTTAAGAGGCAGTGAACATATACATAGGCTTATTATAGTTGTATCTACTATTTTAGTTGAATAGTTTGGTCTAAAAAGAAAGCCTTCATTCATTGACAAATCTGCAAAAACTTTAGAGGATACCCAAAAAAAAAAAAAAAAACTAGAAAGTTTATGGAAATCACTCTAAAATGAAATGATCAACATTGTCACACTAAAGAAAGTCATGAAATTTCAAAACAGTTTCCATATATGACATGGTGTGAAAGGCATCTTCTACATGCCTCTCTCTCAATCTCTCTCTCGCGCGCGCGCTTAAGGGAAACTTTTTTCTATCTATTAAAGTCCACAGACTTAGGCTTAATTGTCTATAGAAAGTTGGAAACTCTTGGACCATTCTTTATTTTTTTAGCGGTTTAACACAAAGCACACGGTCCACCGCACACCATGCCTCCAAAGTCCGAATTCAACTTTTAGGCCCATCAATATATGGTCCTTGAAAGAGACAGTATGAACTATGAACCGACCTAGAAATTCAAGTATTTTGGCCTAAATGAAACTAGGAATTAATAGCTTATCTTCATCTTATATAAATTTCATAGAGTTTTAAGGGTTAGGAGATCTTACCTTATGAATTGAGTTAGACTTCGGGTTTGAATTCCTTTCTCCAACATTTTTCCAAATTAGTACCACAGCCCCACTTTCATCATTTTGTCCTTTCTATATTTTTTTATCCCAAACCAATTGGTCATTTTTGTAGATATATTTACAAATAAAAAATTTGGAGGAAGTAAAATATTGGGGAGGGGCTACTATGGTCCCCTTGATCCCACTTTCTTTTTAAAAAAAAAAATTATTGTTAATATTGTAGTGTAATTCGTTAACAACTCTTAGTCTTAATTTGGCATTTAATGGGTCATTTAGTAATATTGTTCTAGCAATGTTGTTTAAGTGTTGTAAAAGTATGTATAAGTGAAAAAATGTTATTGAAATACGTGTTGTTTAAACAACAAAACTGTTTTTTAAACAACACAACCAAACACCTCACAATCTCTTACGGTAACACTATCAAATTATCAATAAAAAAAAAAAAAGGAAATAGGTCACTCTTCATAATCGGGTTTGGTCAAGAGAAAAATTGGTATATCAAGAGGGAAATTGTTCCCACCCTATGACAAGAGAGCACATTGTAATGGCTCCCAACCTCTTACAAGATGGGGCTGGATCTAATGTTCTCTATAGTATAGTAGCTTCTATCGATCAATGAACTGACCAAATACAAGCTTGGATGGTTGAATGATATTTAAAGCGTGTCCTTCTAGAGTCATGAACTTTAAAGCTTGGGTCTTTCACTTTATTAGCAGCCAAAAATGTTGTACACTTGTACTTGCTTCAATAATGCGGGGATCGCCAGGCTTTAGAATGTTAATGCAAAGGAAAAGAACTTTAAGTTTGTGATTTCTTCCCCCCCCACCCACTAAGTAGTAAGTACACATGCCTTGTTGTTTCTCAGTGTACCATCGAAATCAATTTCCACATAGGGTGGGGTAAGGGGGCTCTAGTCTCAACTCTCAACCTTGTTTGAGAGACCTGAGCTGTCCTCTTAGCTTTTCTAAGCCAATATATGGGTTTCATACATCGGATTAACCTACCTCACTAATCTTAGAGGATCAGTTTGAATTGGGTTTTCAATATGTTTGTTCATATTCATTCACAACTAGTCACAAGACTCAGAACAAATGACTGCAAATAGGGTGAATTTTTTTTTTTTCCATACTTCTGGGGAAATTTAGGTTTGATGCTGGGTCCATAAGCAGTAATCTGAATTTTCCTCTTTTCCAATCTTTTCTCATATGATTTCAGCAAAATACTAGATAAATTTGGTAGTAAAATAGATTACACGCGTTATCACTTTCTATAGACGAAATTTTCTATCAAAAAATTCTTATAATTTTCACTTGAAAGCTCTAGAGAGATAGAACCAACCCCTTTTCTTTGTATGCTTTTCTTTGTATGTACATAATTTCACTCATCAAACAGGGCCAAAAAAACTTTAAAAAAAACAAGGATTTGGTGCCCTTTCAAAGCTACATCCCGTTATAGACAGACACAACCAAATTGGCCTCAAGATTGATTTAGTCACATATTATCCAGGTCGCAAGGAGTGAGTAGCTCCTCCGCTCAAAACATACGCAAAGCATCAAATAAGAAGCTTTCAAGAAATATTGTTGGGTCCGGTATGTTTGTGTGTATTTGTTTTGGGGTTTGTGTATGTGTGGTAAAAAATAAACACGAGAGGACTAAAGTCAAGAACGAGTTCGCTGTCTAGTTGACAATGAATGATGGATTTCTTTTGTTTTCACTATATATTAAAAAAAAAGAAAAAGGGGGGGGGGGGGGGGGGGGGGGGGGGGGGGTGGTGGTGTTGTAATCGTGGTTTGTTGTCTCATGTCAAATATATATGTGGCGAAGACTGTGATGGATTTGTCGGTCTCAAAGGCGTTTGAAATTGAGAGAAATGTGTTTGAACCAAGTAAATAAACAAAGGAAAATTTTGAACCAGAAGAAGCCAAAGTGGTTGAAACAAAGAATCAAAGATGACTTGTCCAATTAAAGAATTATCAAGGTGCTATCCAGACCTTTCAAATTAAAGTAAATCTAAAGATATTAAAAAAAAAACAATTTCTTTTCCCCAAATAAAAATGAGTATATATCTGGGATGAATTCATCGACTTCACATCACATAATAATAAGGGTAATATCATACGTACTACTAGGGCCTCATTAAATTTCTAAATGCACAATATTTTTCACAACGATTAAAATTGCATGTTGCATGTCAAATATTTTTATTATCACAAGTCAGCCATGAATCGATATAAAAGAATAATACTCTAATTACAACATTTGTGTGTCGACATTGCACCACATGACAATAAAAGTAATACCACACATAATATATCAGAGTCCCATCAAATTTCCAAATGCACAAATTTATGTTTGCACAACTGTTGAAGTAACATGTTCCATATCCATATCGTAGATTTATATTATCATAAGCTAGCCCTCTGATTACAATTAAATGTAATATTGACATGATTTTGTCCCATAATGTGAAAGGTATCTTCAAATTATTTGTGGGTTTACGCCAACCTTCTCATCAATGCCGTTCACAGCATGGTTCTTGATGGCTAGTGTGCTAATTTTTCTCTAATCCAAGCTGTCCCAACCTAACCAGTACACCAAATTCCTGTGTCATGCAAGTAAGCCACGTGGGAAGTATCACATGGTCAATGATAATCTCAGTCAACTGTCTTTTTCTTCGATGTGTGCATTTAGAAACTTTCGTAGTTTTAGGGGGTCGGGGTGTTGACATTTTGATCGATTTACTATTTCTGATGCTCTTGCCCATGATATATAATGCAAGCTTTATGGGGGGGAGCTTTCTTTATTATCGATATATCTTGCCCGACAAGAAAAAGAAAATCAATTAAATTTTGGGGAAGAAAAAAAGAATAAGAAAACAAAGTCATATCTTTAAATACTATTAATACTAGTGATTATCTTTCATCAATCACCAAGGATTTGAAATACAAGAGAGAAGCCTATTTATCCTCATAATAAGTCCATTATTAAATTTTAAGAGAACAATTTGTTTTATTTCTTATTCATTTTTTTTTCTTAATTGAATAAAAGTAAAGATACATTGGATGATTCTTGGGTAGTAAATAGCTAACAAGACTTGTGATATTGAGCAGCGAATGAAGAAATAATGGATATGGCTTAATTAGATATTTTGAAAAGAGAAAATTGGAATGAGGATTTTGTACCTGCGCCAGCTGACTACTCTAGTCTATAATGATTAACTATTCTAAATCCTTCTTTTGGACTCGGAAACCTTGCAGCATTAATCAAGCAAGGGGTGCATCACTCACATCATTCCATAAATTCATAAGATGCATTATATATCTAATGTTTAGACTTTAGATTAATTGGTTAACAAAATATTAAAAGTTAACAAAACCTGTCTTCACTTTCCACTTGAGAAAGAATATTTAATTTTATGACAAAATTTAGATATAGTACTTAAGTGTTGTTCTTTAGATTCCTTTCTTAAAATTCAACTATGTGGTTGTACCTAACTAAAAATATGCTTCCATCACATGAAAAAAAAAAAAAAAAAAGCCAAATGACTGAATTTTAAGAGATGAACCTAAAAAACAACATATAAGTACTATATTTAAGTTTTGGCTTTAAGTTGGATCTAATTATAAAATCATTATATAAAAAACTCTAGCTATTGTACATGTGTTTTAGAATGTGGGGTTTTAGTTTATAAGTTGGGTAAACTATATATTTGATACCTATCATTTACACCATATTTTAATTTGGTCTCTAACTTTTCAATTGTATCAATTTGGTTCCTAGCCTTTCAGTTTCGTGACAATTTATTCTCTATTGTTATCTCTTAGATGAAAATTGTTAATGTGGTTAACAACCAAAATAAAAAATTAGTTTCCGTTGATATGATAATAAACTAATTTTTTATTCTAGCCGTTAACCATATCAACAATTTTCATCCAAAATATAACAAAGACTAAATTGACACAACACTAAAAGGTTAGAGACCAAATTGACACAATTAAAAAGCTATGGACCAAATTGAAATATGATATAAAAGATATAAACCAAATACATAGTCTACCCTTGTAAGTTTAATGTTTTAATTAGGGCTTTTTAGGATTTAAGAACTTAAAATTAAAAGATTCTTAAGGATCTTTTAATTCAGATTAAAAAATTATATATTTATTATGATTAAGTCATGCTTTAGAGCGTAGACATTAGAATTTTTTTTCCCATAAAAAAAACAATCTACTAAAGTCTAAAGGCTTTAAAAATCAATTACTAAAAGAATTTGTAAAAGGAAGCTTATGAGGTTGCTAAGGCTATTAATTATAATTGATCATTGTTGAAAGTTGAGACGATGTATTTAAAAATTAATGGAAAATGATCTCTCCATTTCAAATACAACTCAACTGTAAATTGACATAATTTTTGACTTTTGTCTCATGTATCCTTAGTACATTTGGATGATCTAAGCGATAAAATAATTGAAGGCAATTCACGCTTGATCACCTCATTGACATGATGTGATAAAGAAAAAATGATGCTTATACATTTGTTATAGTAAAATTAAACGCCTATATTTATATTAAAAAATTGAAACCAGTATATTAAAAAGGGTCCGGATACACATTAAGTCATTCATTTTTTGAAACATTTTATTAGAAACTGAAAAAACTGTCAATACTTTTTCAATTTTCGAGAAAATATTTTTCCAAATATGATTAATTATTGTGTGTCCTTATAACACACATTAGTAAAATCCTATTAAAAATAATGAGTTGATAAAAAATATATAATGAGAACTTTCATATATAATCGGTATCGTCCAATTATCTATCGCAGCTTCAACAATTTGTAACAAAATTTTAAGGCCGTTGAGTTTGGGCATATATAGATGGCATATGACATGGTACCATTAAATCAAACTAATATATATATATATATATATATTAGAATTTCAGTTGTTGTGTATAAATATAATTATTTCACCATTGTACATATAAAAGGGTGTGTGTTCAACTCAGTAGTCTCTCGAGTACTAGTCGAGTCGGATTGATAGGTTGAGTTTTATTCTAAACAAAGTTCGGTTGGGTTTTAGTTGACAAAATTTCCAACTATGTTATGTTTAAGACTTTTTTTTAATTTATTATTTGATTTATTTCAAATTTTGGGTGTTAGTTGTAATTTATTTTGAAATTTTGAAAAAAAAAATTAAGGGTAAATTGCAAATTACACCCCTAAAGTTTGGGGTGGTTTGATTTTACACCCTAAAGTTTCAGAATTTGGATTTTACCCCTAACGTTTAGGAGTGTTTGGATTGTATACTATAATGTTTCAGAATTTAAATTTTACCCCTATATTTTAGGGGTGTTTGGATTTTACTCCCTAAAGTTTGAGATCTTTCGATTTTACACCCTAAAGTTACATAATTTAGGGATGTAAAATCTAAGCACTCCTAAACTTTAGAGAGTAAAAATTCAAATTTCAAAATATTAAAATGTAAAATCCAAACACCATAAACTTCAGAGATAAAATCTAAATTCCAAAACTTTAGGATGTAAAATCCAAACACTCTAAACTTTAAGGCTGCAATTTTCCATTTACCCAAAAATTAAATTAAAATATTAAGCTTTATTGGGATAAATTTATTTCATCTTAAATGAGAAAGTACTGTTTTCTTAAAAGTATCACATTTTTTTCATAGTTGTAATTTTACACAATAAACGAAATAAAGTTATTAAAATAAGCTTTACCAAGTTTACATTGAGTCCAATTGTATAAATTAGGGTAAAATACAATCATCCCTGAAGTTTGGACTATTGTCAATTAGGTCCATGACATTTTAAAATTAACTGATTTGATCCTTGAACTATATGTTAAATACAATAATTACATTTCTAAGTGCATATAGTTTAAGGACCAAATTTTGAAATATTAAGATGTAAAATCCAAACACCATAAACTTTAAAAGTGAAATCTAAATTCTGAAACTTTAGGATGTAAAATCCAAACACCCTAAACTTTAGGGCTGCAATTTGCCATTTACCCAAAAAATAAAATTAAAATATTAAGCTTTATTGGGATAAATTTATTTCATCTTAAATGAGAAATTATTGTTTTCTTAAAAGTATCACATTTTTTTCATAGTTGTAATTTTACACAATAGACGAAATAAAGTTATTAAAATAAGCTCTACCAAGTTTACATTGAGTTCAATTGTATAAATTAGGGTAAAATACAATCGCCCCTGAAGTTTGGACTATTGTCAATTAGGTCCATGACATTTTAAAACTAACTAATTTGATCCCTGAACTATATGCTAAATACAATAATTACATTTCTTATAAGTGCATATAGTTTAAGGACCAAATTGGTTATTTTTTAAATATTATGGATTTGCTTAGCATTAGCTCAAACCTCAAGGATACCAACTATATTTTATGTTATAAATTATAATTATTTATTTAATTATTGATTTAAATAATTGAAAATAGAACCCAAAATTTTTTTTATTAAACCTAAAAAAATGGTCCCTAGCTGATAACTCAACCTAACCTAACCTAACACAATGATATTTTTCAATTTAAAATGTTCAAAGCAGCCTCCGGCACGAAATTGACTCTCTAGCTTCGGATTAGGTTGAAAAACATCCTAAATTTAATATAACTTGACCTATGTGCACCTCTGATTGCATTGAGTTTTTCTTTATCGTGGAAAGAAAAAAGAGTAAAAGAAGATGGCGAAGGAGAGAAATGTATAACCTTGATTTTTTTTTTCTAACCTTAATCACTTACATTTTTTTAAAAAAATCCAAAAACCAAATAGAAAAGGAACATAACTATTCAATAAAATTGGCTGAATCTGGATCTAGAAACAGAAATCAATTATCAGAAAGCAGTCAAATTCATGCATTGATAGGTTCATTAGAGGTTCTTCAAATATTCAAATTTTGAAGTAAATTGACTCGTCTGATAATTTTAGCATTTTTCTTCAAACACGTTGGTTGGTGGAAGTACTTTTCCTCAAGTTAAAAAATAAATAAATAAAACTAGGGATGCCATTCCTTTAATTCATACCCAACCACCATGAAGCTTCAGAAAGAAAATGCGTACACAAAGAAGCTTAGATTTGACAATACAGAATCAGGTCGCAGAGGAAATAAAACTTGGGTACCTAAAGAAACCACCAAAAGTCACTCATATTAAACCCATTGTTTAAATACACACGTTGTAAACCTGCCTTTTTTGTCAAAGAAAATGAACAAAGCACGACTTTACTCTTCTTTTCTTTCTTTTCTTTTGGATCTCTTAATTCTCTATATGAATATGGGAATTGGGACTATTCATTTCTTCTAAACCTTTATTCCATAACTTTGGGCGCCGTATGTTTGAACAGATTTTGAGGAAAGAAGAGAAACCTACTAACTTTTCCCTACTATTTCCCTTTTGTGCACCAATTTCTTAATAAGACAATGTTGCATGCATGGAAAAGTTCTTCAATAATTGATGGATTCTAATTTCCAAGTCCGATGTATGAGTTTGGCTTACCAGTAAAACAATTGGGATAAGTTAAAGACAAATATTGTTCACATCTATTATTGATGACATGTTGGGATTAGAATGATATCATTTTCATACAAAGAGATTAAAATGTTATAAATCTAAAAATTCATCCAACATCATATCAATTAAAATTTTAAATAATATTACACTTTATATATTATTAAATTCATAAAATAAAATTTTAACGACAAGAGAGAGGGTATTTTGTTTCGGATCGATTATCAACATTATTTTGTTAACACAAATCACATTATATCACTTTCATAGTTGTAAAAAAGATTATACAATTTTTCAAGTCGGTATAAGTGTATCCACTCTTTTCAAATTAATCTGACGGTCAAAATTAGGCCAACATTTTTTCCAGACCAAGAGAAAGATGTTCAAAGGTTTGATGTTTAAGTTTCCTACAAAAGTCTAAAACATGAAAAATAAAATCTTTCCTACAAAAGAAAACTCTTATTGGTCAAAGGTAAACAAAGGAAGCTACCATTAATTTTTATTGGTTGGGGTACTCTACAAACGATCACCTTCCCTCTTCAACAATTTTCAAAAGAAACATTAAATAGAATTGAAGGGAGTAATGCAAAAGTACGTCAGAAGAGATTGAAAAACCAGGTGTAATAGAAAGAAAAAATATTAAACTTATAGATAGAGACAAAATTAGCAGTATTATCACCAAGATTTCTGCTGGGATTAGTCTAATCATGGTACAGTAATTTTCACTGTCAGAAAGGTACACCGCAAACGAGTTACTTAGACCAAGCCTCAAATAATTAGAGTATTAAACAAAGAGGCAGTTTTGTAAATAAGCATTAAATTTCATAGCATGCTTAAAGACTTTTTTTTTTTTTTTTTGATACGCGCTTGAAGACTTTTATAAATAATTTAAACTTATAAATCTTATTTTAATGACTACCTTACGGTCTATGAACATTATCCTAGACCTTGAAAGTCGAAGTTCATTTAAATAAAATACATTATTTTAGTAAAGAATTTGTATACATCTTCACTCATTTCTTAGTAATTAATAGGCTTAATTTAGTTACCTTAGAAGTTGTATTTTTTAATATTTTTTTAGGTGGACTTCGGATGATTACCTTTTAGAAGTTAGAATAATCATTTCGAGGTGGGTTTGGGATGAATATATATAAGCATTTTCTATTAATTTCCTTCATCACTTAGTAAAAAATTAACACAAAAAAATCTCAATTCTGCGTTTAAAATTTTAAATAGATAATAGCTTCGGCCCAAAAAATAGATAACAATAAACTGCGAAGTCAAAAATGAAGGGTAGTTTGTTTGAGAACGTTTGTTCACCTTTCGATTTAATGAACCACTTTAATTAAAGTTTATATTTTTAGATTTGATTGCTTAATAAACCAACCATCTACACAACTTTAATTGAAAATTTTCCAAAAAAAAAAAACACTTGATATAATCTAAAGTAAGTCACCAAATATGGCATGAATGAAATCATTAAGAACAACCCTCTGAAACATCCATTTTAAAAATAAAAAAAAGTAAGTCAATTATTATTACTACAAAAATCAGTTTGGAATACAATCTAAATATCAGGTTGTAATTCTTTTAACAACTCATGAAATTAATAGATAAAAATGCTCTGACATATCCTGTGATAGAGCTATAAACCTTTCTTGCAGAGAAACCAATTAAAAAAATCACCTGTTTTTTTTACTGGAAGTCCAATATAAATTGAGATAAACCAAATTTGCAAGATGGAAAATGTTAGTCTAAAATTCAAATTCAAATAACATTATTTATTTATATAAAGTGTGAAATGCTATAGTAACTTGTAAGAGAAACTTGAATTTGGCGGATGATGACATTACACAATATTATCGGCTCCATCAAACATTTATAATAAAACAAACGTCGTGTAAAGAAGAAAGGTAAGATATCCATTTAGAAAAGAATGGTAGAAAAGGGTTCGTATAAAGCCGGGGCAATTTAAGATAAGACTTTCAAATTTCTTTGGATAATGATAATGACCAGTGGAGTCATCATCAGAAACCTTATCATAAAACTTATGGCGAACAATATGAACATGATGCTTCCCCAAGCTTTGGTTACAGTGTATGGGTTTTGTACCTCAAATTAACATGTTTTGGTGTTTTGAATAGAAAATTTTAAGATTTAAAATTCCCTATTCATTGTAACTCTTAAATTATTTAAAAAAGAATATATATATATATATATATATATATATATATATATATATATATATATATATATAAGTGGATGGAATGCATTTAGATCTCACCAAGCCAATTATAATCTAAAAATAGAAGTGGGGAAAGGATTACATGAAATAAGTGCAAAAAATTAAAAATTAAAAAAATACAATAGTACTTTTGTGTCACACGTGCACCAAAAACTAACACTTCATTAATGGGTTAGGTTTAAGTTATATATGGTGTAATTTTTATTTATTTTTAAATTTTCATTTGAAAGAAATTCATTTCATGTTTGAGATTAATGGTCCGTTTGGATTGAGGATGAGGAATGGGGAGTAGAGTAGAGTAGATTTAGCCTAAAATTAGCCTATTTTCAGCCAACTCACTCTGTTTTCCTCTACTCTCTCTCTTTCTCCCCTCAATCCAAACAAGCCCTAACTTATACAAATCAAGTGTATAAAACAATGTTGTTAATTCCATGTAGGTGCCCATTTTGGTTTGTCTATTGGAATTTGGAATGGACATTTAGGTATTGGTTAATTCTAGCATACCATTTTGGGATTACCACTAATATATATAATACTCATATTCACTCATCATTAATGAAATAATAATAATAATCAAATCCAATCAACATAGTTTTAGGTTTTTTTATATAAAAAAGATAACTAAATTGGTATTTGAACATAATGGACCAGGTTCACTAATCAAAATAGGATGAAATGACTTAGAATTCAGCTTGAGATGGAACAAGGGATTTTTTTAATTCCAATTTACTTAATAATACGATAATTTCTATTCATTCCAGTAAGAACAGAATGGAATCCACAACTATAGTATAAACTACCACGTCATTTAGAATTAAAAATGATGTGATAGTTTGTATACTATTTTTTTTTTATAACAGTCTGAATACTATTAGATCAAAATAAAATAAAGTTTTAACTATGAAATGGATGAAATAAAGAGGATTTTTTTATATAAAAAAATTGAGATAGAAATCCTACTTTACATATGTGTGTGAATATCACTTTTGAAAACTTGAACCTTGACCCATATCCCCCCTCTATCCACATGAACTTGTACCTGTGGAGTAACCATTATGCTAAGGGTGCATGGTGGTGAAACTAAAAGGAGTTGAAATGGAAATGGAAATGATAATGCTCAACTTTTGTCAATGTTATACCACTTTATAACTTTCTATTAAATGTATTTCTTGAGAAGCCTATTGTTGGATTACATTGTCTTTTTATACACTCCAAGATTGTAAAAAATTAAAGACAATTAGAAATTAATAACTATCACATCTATAACATGCTTAAATCTTCAAAACAAAAAAAAAAAAATATATATATATATATATATATATATATATATAAACTTCAAATTAGATGCAAAACATTAATTTATGGATTTCATAATAAATAATAAATTTTATTTCATAGTTTTGTGTGCATATTAAAGGAAACTAAAACATTTAATCCAAAAATATTTTTTTTAAATATTAATCAAATAAAAAGTTATTTGTTTGGTGTTATATATATATATATATATATATATATATATATATATATATATATATATATATATATATATATATATATTTTTTTTTTTTTTTTTTTTTTTTGAGAAATAATTACAACATGCTGCTAACTCCGCTGCTCGAATCCTTTCACTTTTATACCCCCAAATACTTTGTACATAAGGATGTGTCAATTCAACTATAAGGCCTTTGGCTTTGTTTGGTGTTATATTAACTTAATAAGGTGATCAACTACATGAAAGATGTCAACAAAAAGTTACACAAAGTGTAAACTCGAGACTAACCATTCATTAATTTCTCTAATATGATCATTTATATGTATCGGTGACGGGTGAGATCATCAAAATTAAAATATAAAAAAAAGAATATAGCTTTTACTAACATATATTATTAAAACATGTGTGAAGGAATATTAAATGTTTAATGATGAGATGTAATGCATGTTCTTACATCTAAATAAATAAAATACACATTTTTTTTATACAAGATAGAATTTCTACTCTAACCTAATTTAAGTGTATATGTATGTAAAACTTCCTGCTAGAGACTTGAATCCCGGCCCTTGCCCCCACACTCCACAAGCATTTATACACATATTGTTAATTCACTTGGAACGCAACACAAATTTAATTTAAAGTGGTTGTGTGTGCTTTTCTTAATTCTTTTTTTACAATTTTTTTTTAATGAAAGATTAAAATAATCAACTAATACAAAATGCACCTTCACTTGTTCCCACAATTTAAGGATCTTAGTTAAGGAATTTGTTAACAAAATCCAATAAAAATAGAGGAAAAATATGAATAAAAACAATATTGCTGACTGTAAATGAGTCACTTCCATGGAACTATACCATTAGCAAATTCTTGTTAGCAATTTAAATAGTGAAAAAAATCCTCTTATACATTGGATAAGAATTATAAAACTATAAAATAATCAGCTATTTAGTTATTATAATTAAAACATTCACAATAATCAGCTATTTAGTTATTATAATTAAAACATTCACAATATAATAATTAATTATTCAAGTTCATATCCAACCCACGCATATTCAGGGGAGAAGCTAAAAATTTTATTTGGTGGGGCCTAATTGTAGTACTAAATATATTAGTCAAGAGTCAAGTTAAACCATCACATACATGCATAAATACACATAGATATATATAACCCTTAATACTTTAATACTAGGGTTGCTCATAATTTATAAATATATAGTATAAAAAATTATTTACTTTGTCATATGCATATTCACTAGATAATATTTTTAGGGAAATTTATCATTTTTTTTAAATTCCAATGAGGGTTCAAAATTTGTCTAGTTTGATATTAAACATAACAAAAAATGAATTTGAGAAAATCAAAACTACCTAGTCTATATAACTACTAGGCCAATTGACAAATTTTATTATTTTTTAAGAGCATTATTAGACTAACTTAATTATTGGGGGGGAGGGGGGGAATTCTATTTTTGAAGCTAAGTATTTAAAATTTTTAATAACTATACAAAAAATAAAAGAGTTTAAAAAAAAATTGGAGGGGCCATGGCCCGCTAAGCTTAGCTATAGCTCCGCCCCTACCCATCATGTAAAATCCAATAGAATAAAAGTTGGATTCTAACCGTCGTGGTTACAAGTTTTATTATTTATTTTAAATTATATTATATTCTTTGGATATGTACCCATGTGCATTCATTACGTAACGTAAAATAATTTTTATTCTATTATTTTTACTATTTATTTTATTCTTGTATATCACTTAAATATTTTATCTAGTTTACATCTAAATTTTAGTTAAATCATACATCATACAAGCATAATACTAATGTAAAGTGAAAAAACAAACCTTAGGTCTTAAGTGCCCAAATTATTAGATTTGGGTGCAGTTTTCCAATTCCACATATGCCAAGTAATTATAAGAAGAAATCTCATAGATGTGATCCCAAAATGTTATGGAGGAGTTTTGGAATCCCAAACTTGTTTGATTTCATCACGAGACACTGAAAACCACTAGATGAGATCTAATATGTGGGACTTATTATTTTTTAAATAAGAGGTAGAGTAAAAACATGGCTCAAACTTAAGACCACATACCATAATAAATTACTAAATATCCTTTAAGTATAAACTATTTCTTAAAATTCATTCATTCATTTAACAATACTTTTTAATAGTTGATAGGTTGATTTGAGCACAAAATACTGTAGACCTCACCCCATTTGATAATTCCTAAAATATTTATCTAGACAAATTAAAAAAGAATAAAAAAAAAAAAAAGAGAAAAAGAAAACAAGGTTAACCACCTATTCTCCAGGGGTTATTTACCTAAAGTCAAAAGAAAACTAGGTGTGTATTAATGAGTAGTCATGGACAAAATAGTAGTATTTTAAGTAGAAGAAGTATATGAATATGAATAATATGAATATGATAGATGGGAGGGGGGAGCAATAGGTGAAAGAAAGAAAGTCTAAGCAAGGGACTCGGTCCCACGGGTGGACAGTCAACATGGTTCCCGGGGGGTAGATGTAGAGAGATCTGAAACGTGGTATATCATGTCATGCTACGTGGGGCCATGCAGAGACTAGTCCACTGGCCCACCCGGTCGCCAGTCATCAACAGCCCCCACCAGTTCAGAAGAGAAAAAACCAACATAGCATTAGAGAGAGAGAGAGAGAAGAGCCGGGCCGTCAAATTCGTTGACTTGGCTACCCCCCCCACGCTTTTTTTCATTTATTTTATACATTTTTTTTTTTATTTCCTCACGTGGAACGCGCCGCACCGTTCGGGGCGGTGGGTTTTCTTTTTCTTTTTTTCTTTGGGTTTTGATTTTATAGATATATAGAAGAAATGAAGCCCAGTCAAACTCTTTTCTTGACGAAATGTGGACGAAACCTCGTTTCTATCACTCACTTCTGCCTTTTTTTCCCTTTTTGTCTACCTCTTTTGGGTCGGTACTTACCACCTACCAAACTTTCTTTTGGGATCCCCGACCCGGTTTTGTCTATGTTCACATTGCTTAGAAAAAATTTGAAAATTGGAATCTAGTTCTTTTTTTTTTTTTTACAAATTTGATACTTGCAGAAACTTGGATTTTATTTTACCTTTGTTTTGAATATTTGTCTATTGTTCACACATTGCTTGAAAAAATTGAAGATTAGGAGCAATTCAGTTTTGATAATTTGATAGTTGGAAAAAAGTGGGTTTAATTTTTTAGTCCAAATTTGATAAGAATGGAATGTAAACCTTATATTTTACACAATTTAATAAGAAATTATCACATCAGTATTTTATTTATAATTTAATACATCCTACCATATTTAATAACATCTCAATAAACTCCTAATTTGGTTGGATTTATATATAGGTATTAGAAATGATTGGGTGTGATTTTGCTTATTTTTAAATATGTAATAAGATGATGTAATATGTTGAAACTGGAGGGGTAAAATATGGGTTTTATTACACGTCCTTATAGAATTTAATCTCTTAAATTTTTGATGTTTCAGTTCAAGTTTCACTTTTATTTGGTCTTATACTAAAAATTGAGTTAATGTCTTAACTACAAATTTCACTTACACTAAAAAAATTGTGATTTACTAAAATTGAGTTGGTGACTTACTTATGATAGTAATTAGTAAGTACTCATCATTAAGTGGAAGCTATAAATTTAAATCCTATCATATTTAAGAAAAACAAATCTTATCTAACTTTTATACCAACTACTAAGTTATATATTGAAAATTATACAATAATGTATAATTATATATAAAATAAAGGTTCAAATTAAGAACAAGTAAGTATTGTGTTCATTATAAATTAAAGAAAGTATTACTTAAAATGAAAACAATGTTAAAATACAAGTTAGAACCATAATGTTTTTTTTTTCTTTTTTAGAAGTAAGAACCATAATGTTAATTTGTTAAAAGTGGGGCATATATATATATTTTTAAAGATTCAAAAAAATAATCATACTTTCTATTTAAAATTTAAATTTCATGATTTATATCGATTGAATTCAAACAAAACGTGAAACACCTATAACTCGTGTACATAAATATTATTAAAATAAAACATATGAAAGTCATAGTTTTTAGGAAGAAGAATAGTAAGGGAGATTAAGTGGTTTTGGTAATAAAAAAAAATAGTTTCATTTACTTCGACTGATAAATTCTTTAAAAAGTTAATTAAAATGTGAAAGGAGAGTGAAACAGGGAAAAAAAAAATGGAATCAATTTGATGTTGGAGCAAGTTAATGGGTGAAGAAGACAAAATGGGGCAACCCATTGAAATGGAAATCCGAAAGGGGAAAGTCCACAAAACAACTGTGGACCCCAAAGCCATCTGGGCAGAGTGACGCACCGTCTGACGCAAATAGCAAAGTCCCATCAAATTCTCCCTCTCAAATACACACCAAAAAGTAGAAATTAATAATTAAAAATAAATAAAAATCTAAATTCCAATCCATTTGGTCTTCGTTCCAAACCCTTTTTATAGGCGAGCCCATTGCACCGGAAAAAGACTTCACAGACTTCCTTCATCCTCTTAAAATCTCTTCTTCTCTATCTCTATAGTTTTTTTTTTTTCGTTGCTTTGTCTCTGAAAAAAAAAAACCTTTCTTTCTTGCTTTTATGGACAAAGGATGGGGTCTTACCCTTGATTCTGACTCTCTCGGTTTTTTCCTTAACAACAACAACAACAACAAAAGGCCCCCACACCCACACCCACACCCACAACACAACCTTAACAACAACAACCACCACCAACACAACAAGAGATCGATCAGCCTCGATAATACTATGTTTCCGGTGAATCTTGGCCGTAGAGATTACCATCATCATCACCATGAGCCTGCTGCTGCTGCTTCATCACCGCCGTCTGATCATGTCGAGACCCGTAGGGCTGTTGTTGATGAGGTTGACTTCTTTGCCAAAAAGCCTCGTTTAGCTAGTGAAGATGCTGATCATCATGATCGTGATGATGATGCTTCCAAAGCTAATAGAGTTAGTGTCAAGAAGGAGAATTCTCTTGGTGAAGCTCCTTCAAGGCCTGATTTGGATGTCAACGTAAGCTCTCTAATTTATTTTCACTTTTTTTCTTTCTTTCTTAAAGTGTATTATCATTAATTTATCCAATATGATATTTGCTTTTGATGCTAATTATTGTTTTTTCTAAATATAGACTGGGTTACACCTTCTTACTGCTAATACCGGAAGTGATCAATCAACGGTGGATGATGGGATTTCATCAGACTCAGATGATAAGCGAGCTAAGATTGAGGTAAGAGATTTTCCTAGATTATCTATTTATTCTAGATAAGAAAAAAAAGGATAAGGTTTTTTTTTTTTTTTTTTTTTGGGGGTTCCCTTTTTTGTTTTGCAATAATTTTGGAAGATTGCCCATTAAAGAAATTCACGTGTATGTTTCAGCTGGCACACTTACAAATGGAGCTCCAACGTATGAATGTGGAGAATCAAAGGTTGAAGGAAATGCTTAGTCAAGTGAGCAATAATTACAGTGTCTTACATAATCACCTTGTAACATTAATGCAACAGCAACAGACTCGTGGAGCCGATAGTGCACAAGAGAACGAGGTAACAACAACTACTACACCTAAAAAAAATGGATAAATTTAATTTGGGAAATACCTTAGTTTTGTCCTTGTATCATAATTGTGTATGTGTTCAAAATAACTCATTTAATTTTATTGGTATTATGGTCAGGTTGTTGAAGCTAAATCTGAAGAGAGAAAACTTGAGGTTGGAGGGTCACAAATGGTACCTATACAGTTTATGAATCCAGGTCCTGGTGCCACAGCTGAGGCAGACGAGATATCTAACTCTTCCTCAGAAGATAGGACCATTTCTGGATCTCCAAGGAACAATTCTAATGTTGTGAAGAACAGTGAGGTTGTTCCATATGATTCGGATAAAGATGCTAAAAGAGTTGGTAGGGAAGAGAGCCCAGAATCTGAATCACAAGGTTGGGTTCCTAATAAGGCTCCAAAATTTACTCCAAACAAGCCTATTGATCAATCCACCGAAGCCACCATGAGAAAGGCTCGTGTCTCAGTTCGTGCACGGTCAGAAGCACCCATGGTACGTTAATTTGTCAATCTTGTAACAAATTTCAACAAAAAGGGTGTACATTTTTGTGAGTGAAATTTATGTAATTTGATTCGTTTGCAGATTACTGATGGTTGCCAATGGCGAAAATATGGACAAAAAATGGCCAAAGGAAACCCATGTCCCCGGGCTTATTATCGATGCACTATGGCAGTTGGTTGTCCTGTTCGCAAACAAGTAAGTTTTTATATTCTTGTAATTGTTCCATTATAGAATTTAGCTAGTCATAATCGTATATAGTTTCAATCAAATACAGTAAATCCTGGTTTAGAGTACTAATAAGAATTCTGGGTTTTGATTTACAGGTTCAACGTTGTGCCGAAGATCGATCAATTCTAATCACAACTTATGAAGGAAACCACAATCATCCACTTCCACCAGCTGCAATGGCCATGGCATCAACCACAACAGCAGCTGCCTCTATGTTACTCTCGGGGTCTATGTCAAGTGCAGATGGGATAATGAACCCAAACTTGCTAGCAAGGGCTATTCTCCCTTGTTCATCAAGCATGGCAACAATTTCAGCGTCGGCACCATTTCCAACTGTGACACTAGACCTCACACATACCCCAAACCCATTACAATTCCCAAGACCCCAAACTCAATTCCCAATCCATTTCCCAGGTCAAGGCCAGAATGGTTTTGGGTCAGTACAACCCGCACAATTGCCTCAAGTTTTTGGTCAAGCACTTTACAACCAGTCCAAATTCTCGGGCCTCCAGCTTTCCCAAGATATGGGACATTCCCAATTGGGCCACCAAGCACCCCAACTACCCTTGCATCAAACCCAGCAGCAGCAGCAGCCCTCATTGGCTGACACAGTCAGTGCTGCCACAGCAGCCATCACAGCTGACCCAAATTTCACGGCAGCTCTAGCAGCCGCTATCTCATCCATCATTGGTGGCGGAGCTCATCCAAATAATAACAACAACACCTCCACCACCGCTACCAATAACAATATCAGTGCCAGCATGACCACAAGCAACTCCAACAATAGCAACAAAATCGGCAATTTTCCAGGGAATTAGAAGTTGGGCCTGATAATTTTCTCTTAATTTTTTTTTACCGATCTTGTTCTTTTATTGGGGGGCTTTACCTTTTTTTTTTTTTTGGTGGGATGAGAATGTGATTAGATGTTCATAATTTTTGTCCTTGTTGTGGGAGGGTTTATGACACACAAGTTCATTATTTCTTATTGTTTCATTTTGAATAATTTGATTCAAATTTCTCAGTAAATACATAGACAAAAAAAAAATTGAAAAAAATTCTAGCTGCTTTGTTACATCATTAGACTTTCTCAATTATTTTAATCTTTGTTCTGTTTTTCCTTCAAATTAAACAATCACTGACCCAATCTTGGGAACAGTAAAGACAAACAACACACCGTTTACATGAAGAAAAGAATCATCGTTGTTTTTGGCTTTACACAAAAAAGAGTTTGGAGGTATATTCGTTAATATTCTAGTCAAGAAATTCGGCCCACAGTTTGACACGTAAACTCTGTACAATTAATCCGGGCCTGAAATCGTAGACCAAAGAAGAGACTTTCCAGGCAATTACGTGTGTGAGACATGAATGATGAAAATGAATGATATAGAGGTCAACTTCATACAACTATAAAATTGCCAATACTAATTTTCTCTGTTTTTTTTTTCAAAGACTATTGAAGAAATGGTGGGTGGTACTTGTAGTTTCGTGGATTATTTTGGTACATCTTTTTCAATTGGACAACTGGGATACGTTTTTGACTTTTCGTCCACCTTGATTGACATCACGTTATGAGTTGTGCCACCCAATTCCAATCATGTGGTAATACTATTAAAATTTAGAGAGCGAGAAAAACAAAGAAACTTGGAACTTTGTGAGTCGCACCGTACCTCGTCCACCGTACAAGGATCTTTTACTCTTTCAGCTCCACCAAGAGGCGTGAGTACTGGGAAATGGAAAACAGACCATAATTAAAGACCGAAGACTAATGAGAAGTGAGAGAAGAACACCCTGTTTTTTATGATCACACGTGCATGCATGTGAACAGCAAGACTAATCTCAATTTCTTTTAACTCCTAAATTTCCTTGCATTTTCTCTTCCATGGAGAAAATTGTTGATCCATTGTGCACATAGGAATTTCTAGGTAATTGCTTGTGATTTGGTGTGAAGCACCTCTGTGCTTTTTGGTGTTGTGTTGAAATCTTTAAAAAGTGATATATATAAGTTAAATAAGTTATGTTGGAGTGAAAGCTCCATGTTTTGAGTAACAAATAATTATATATGTAATAGACATTTATATTGGTAGATTGAATTAACTCTTGCGCATAATGGGTAGACTTTTTTACTAGATACTTTGAAAGGGGAAAAAAAAAAGAAATGATGATGTCTTCCCATGTGCTTAACCAATAATTGATTTAAATAATGTGACATTCGATAAAGCTTTACAGTTGTAAATCTCAAGCTTATCCAAAAAGAATACCATAACTTTTTTACTGAGAGAGCATCTTTAACACCATTTCAAAATTCTCATCTAAATTTCGAGGAAAAGCCACGTTTTCATTTTTACCTAATTTCATTTTCAAATATATTTTCAACAAACTAGATACGTGTTTATCTTTTTTCTATTTTATATAAACAATCTTTTTATTCTTTTATTTTTCCTTTATAAATTTCTATTCTCAAATGTCTCACTTTTTTATCCATTCTCCCCAGGTTTCTTCTTATTAATTACTTCCCTTTCTTCTTTTTCACTACCTACATACAACCCATACATAATAGACTCACAAATATAGTGCTCAACTCACAACTCAAAAAAATAATCTTTTGTTCCACCCACAACCCACCAGCATTGTTCAAACACCCATAGACCCAAAACCCATTAACCATTACCACTTATCACTGTCTAGGAGGGACTAAGAGCACAATTGCTAAGCAAAAAAAAAATGCAAGAACACATTAGCATCTTGAGGGCCGGCTTGATGCATTTGGGGGCCTTAGGAGAAAATTGATTTGAAACTTTTTATATATTTAAATATGAATTTTTTTGAGAAAAAAAATTAAATATGACTTAAATTCTATTATCTTGTTTTAGTTGTAAAACTACTAATTAGCTACGTAGACTTTTTTTTCTTCAGAAAATCTATAGACACAAAAAAATTGACAACTTTTCATAGTTGTTGATATGACAGATTGGTAGTGGTAAAAACGTGATATTTGCGGTAGGTCTAGATAAAAACAAGTAAAAGTTTGTCAACTCAACTGTTGTGAAAAATGTTGTAAAATTATTTGTGTACTGCTCTTTTTTCCCAATATTTTCACAACAAATCCTAAGTATTAAGTTGTTACTGATTCTAATTTTAACCCACTATTGAAATTACTTTTTTGCCAACCAATAATAGCTAATAACAACCTGACACTTGAGATTTGTTGTTAAACATGTTGTAGACGTAACATTTTTCTCTCTTTTTCTTGTATTTCATTTGATAAAAAATATTGTTTTATTTATTGACTAATATTTGAGCTTTATTAATACTTTTAGACTAAAAAGAAAATTACTTTATTGGTTAAAATTTAGGAACCTTTTTCTACCTGGGGCCTTAGGCGGCCGTATCATTCACTTTCATAATAGAGCCGGCCCTGCATCTTCAAACTACATGCCCCAAAGGTTTGCTCTGCCATTGGACAAGACCACAAAAGCATGTAAAATGGTTTGCTCTGCCTGGTGACGCAGAGTACAAAGGTTCAACCTAGACAGAATTCTTACTCAAACTATTTATTGTTGGGACTAGCAAAGACCAAACTGATCTCCACATATTGCGACCAACAAAACCTAGACTAGAACTACATTGTCTAACTGGGTCTGGGTCATTAAGAACTAATTTGTTGGAGCTCTATATTTGGGCTTGGGTTTCCAAAATTTGGAAGAAAAAATGTTTTACATTATCTATTAGATATGCTCTAACTTTTGCATTAATAAAATTATCATTCAAGTCCCCCTTTTGACTAGAAGCAACTATTAGGCATTGGAAACCAAATAATAGTTAAAAAAATATATATTATATTAACTAATTGATTTTAAAGGATGGCTAATCCCTTGTGTTTGTATTTTAGTTATGAATTTAATGAACTCTGTTATTGGCTGGATCATACAAAGATATAAAAAGATGAGGTGCAAACCTTTTTTTCTTTTCTTTTTCTTTTTTATCAAGGTCCATTTTAGTTTCTTCTTAAAAAAAATGCACTTTAGTTTGATTCTCAAAAAATAAAAAATAAAAGGTCCACTTTAGTTTTATAGTAAGCACCTTTAGGCCCTAATTTCGCCGAAATAGTATTTCGTTGGGCTTGAAAGGTACTTTAATTTTATTTTTTGTTCTTTGGATAGTTTTATAGCCCGTGCTTCTAAAGACCCAGTACTCTTTGTTATTTCTAAAGAAAAAAATATTATAAAATGTACGTTTTAATTTCCAAGGCCCAACTAGTTGAAATATAAAGGCCCAACATTTCCCAATAAGTCCACTAACACATATTTTTCTGTAACTTCTTTCCCAGTTGCGGACAGATATATTGTGTATCATAGAAAATTTCGGAATATTGTATATGAATATGTACAACTTTTTAATTTTAATTCTTTTTAAGATATACCTCTATCTTTTAATCAAATTTATTTTCTTAGACCTTATCTTAAGATTTCAACTCCAATGAATCTTCAGTAGCAATCAACTAATTTTATTTTAATTTATTTTTTTGATCTAATTTTATTTTAATTTATTAGATATTCATTCATATGTTAAAAATGTGAAACAACATCATTTTATAAGGGAATTAATAGAAATATTTTAATGGCAGTAGAATGAAGGAGTAAAGTAATCACATAATCAAAGTTTTTTGATACAAGATAAAATTTCTACTCTAACTAATCTATTCTATCTAGCTTAATCTAAGTATATATGTGTGTGAAGCTCCCTTTTAGAGATTTGAACCATGACCCTTGCCCTCCACACTCCACAAGTATTTATACTTGTGGAGCCACCACCACATCAAGAGTGCGCGATGGTAATCACATAAGCAAAATTAATGTGCTAAAATAATTAAACTTTTAAACTTAGTGGATTAAAATGACAGTTAATCAAAATAAAGTTAGGGTGAAAAGGTGTATATTTTCCTTTCTATTTTTCCAACAATTCTTAGTAATAAACAAAGGCTAAAACCCACTCTTTTTTATATTTAATAAGAAGTTTAGGCATCAGAAAATATTTCCCAGTACTTTTTTTTTGTTGCACTATTATATTATTTAAATTGTGTTTATTAGAGTAGTTTTCAATAACTTTTATTTTGATTGTTCTTATTTTTTATATTGATATCATTAAATTTTGTATTATTAATAATTTAAATGTTGAAATAAAATCTTTATTTTTATATCTATATAAAAATATTAGGACATAATTTATTTTATAGAGTATTTTCAAGAATACAACTAAACAGTAGGAGAGCAAGTAGTTTCCTCTAAAAATGTTTTTAGACAAAAATGATTTCTAAAAGAAAATATTTATGTTGAAACAAAAAAAAAAAAACTTAATTTTTTTTTTTTTGTGTGTACAATTACTGATATGTACAATGAAGATTGGTATATATTAAAATTACTATTAGTAGTGAATCCGCATTAGAGTATCATACAAAAAAGTCGAAAAGCAAAATATTGGCCAGTTTGTAGACGTGGCAAAACGGGCGGGTTGGGTTGGGTTTGGGTCAATCAGGTTTGCGGGTCAAACGGGTTGCAAGTCAAAACGGGTGAATCGGGTTGCGGGTCGTGTTGACCCGTATTTTTCAAACAAGTTTTTTTTTTCAATTACAAAAACAAATCAATGACAACCTGTTTAGAAAAAATGAATAAAATCAATTAAGCAAATTAATTGCACTTAATGCCACTTGTTAATATTCTTCAAATTCTGACAGTCTTGAGCATGACAAAAATTATTTATAGTCATAAATTCATGATAGAAAAATTCTTCAATGTTAATAGTTCACTGTCAAAATGCATATAATTACAAGTTTACATCTTCAAAAAGAGATAAATCTTAAAACAAACAAAACAAATAAGCCAACAAAGTATCAAGTTATCGGTCTTCTTAAGTGCACATGTTCCTGTTGCATTTAAAATAATAGTAAAATTAGATTACTTAGAAAGATAAACTAAACAAAAAAAGATTTAAAAATAAACACAACATATTAAGTAAAGAAGAATAAGTAAATATTTTATAAGAATTACACCTCAATCTCAATCTACTCAACGTTGGTAGTAGATTCAGCATTGCAATATTCATACTTGCAAATTATAGCTCAAGTTGGCCAATTTCATCAGCATCTTCGTCTACAATACAATATTTTAATAAAGCAAATCAATAAAGAATTAAAATTTTATAATTATGACTATAAAAAAATTCAATTGCCTTCAAATCCATATAGCCAACTTTTAGTACACAACGTAACTTCCACATTCTTAGGTAAAAGACATGATCCATATGTAGTAAGAATTTTTTTCCTAGTGTTAAAACTTGATTCAAAAGCAACAGTGCTTATCGGAATGCTAATGAGATCCCGTGCCATTAAAGAGAGCTCTGGAAACCGATTGTAATGCTCTTTCCACCAAGAGAGCACTTTTAACTTTGAATTTCTCTTTTTGTTAAGTCTAGGCTCTTCTAAATACAAGTCCATCTGAGATTTTTTTGTTTTGGCACCACGACCACTTTCATAATGATCAAATTCCTAATCATTAAAAAAAATTGCAATGAAAAATAATACCACACAGCATTACAATCTTTATTATTAAAAAAACATAGCACAATGGACAATGGACTTTGTTATGGTTTGTCACGTTTCAACTTTTAGGTTTGTGCATTGTGGGTGTCTTTGGCTTTGGACAATGGACTACAACTAGTATTGAATGAGATTTTTTTTTTTTTTAATGGTTGTCTTGACAACCTTGTGTTTTGTCTTGTCTCATAACTCATTCTCTCATGTCATGTCCAAGCTTAGCTCTTATTTGTTGTGATGAAGCTTAAATAGTCTTCAACAAATAAATAAATAAATAAAATAAAACTTAAATAGTCATTTGCTCATGTCATCTCTTGACAACAATTTTACTTTTTTATAACTTTATTTCTATAATATATTGACTATTAGTTTTGATACTTTGTGCTTTATGCACCTAGTATTATGACGTAGTTTAAATATTTTTTTAGTGAATTTTTTTTAACGGGTCGAGTGATGGGTTATCTAGGTCGGGTTAGGTCATGGGTCAACCCGTTTTGCTTCACATAAAAAAACAATTGAGTTCGGGTCAAGTATTTTTCGAGTTGGATCAGGTTAGAAAATTCTGATCCGTATTGCCATGTCTACTAATTTGGATAGAGGATAATTTCTAGCAAACATTGTGCTACTCTCTTTTTTCACTCCATCCAAAACTGCACATAAAAAATGGACATACTGTGGTCCTTTGGTGGTCATGACTTATGAACTTGTCTAACACACAAGTTTTTCAATGTTGGAGATAGGCATATTCATGTGATCATCTATGTAGTTGGTGATTTTAGTTTCCAAAGTTCCCTTCTAAGCATTCTCTTCCTTGCACTCAAGGAGTGTATCTTTCAGTTGGGTTACCTTAAATTAATTTATTACGATCATCCAAAGCTATTGAGCTTGCTTTTCGGAAACATCTTCATCTTGTTCAGCCAAACCTACCAATTTTTTTGAGGGCAAATCCAAACGGACCAAACCTACAATGCAATGATTGGTTTCTTGTCCTTTTAAGAAATAGTACTAGCTATGGGACTGCCTAGGCTGAATCATTCTTGTGAGTTGTGATCTTACCTCACCTCTCACATGCATTTAAAACCGTACAATGAGATTGATTTTGACAGCGATTTTTACCCCCCCAAAAAAAAAGGTTAATTTTGACAAACCGTAATAGTGTAGACTGGACACCAAAAAGGGGATTTTTTTTTTAATATGTACAGATTATAACTTTATAAGGTTATTGGTTTTATTTTTGGAAAACAAAAAACAAAATGGAGACCACAAAAGGCTTATTGGAGAAGGACTAACCATTAATTCTGTAGTTCATGAAATGCTTAGGTTGTTGGTGCTATTAATGAACAATTATTCTAAATATATAGCTGAATTTGCCTAAAAAGAACTTGTTTATATTCGAAAATGTTTACCTAGTAAATATTCCTTTAAAGGCCTATTATAAACCCAAGCAAGCATTCAAAATATCTGTCCTAGTCCTACAATCATTAATGAAGTTAGTACAGAATGAATGAAGAGCAAAAAAGCTATTCCTGCAATTGCCTTCCTCTTGTATTTTTCTCACAAAACCACAAACTTCCCACGAGACTAAAAAACGAGGTGTCGCGTGTTGAAGTGAACAAACTGCATGCACCACTGCCACGTAAGCAACACTTCCCCAGTTCCCCAAACGCATCTCCGATCACCGCCAATTTCGCCTAAATCAGACGGCCAAAAATAAAAAAAGAGGCAAAAAGAATATTAACTAAAACAACTTATTTAATTGATACTGACAATTTTTTATTAAAAATATTGTAAATAAAGTTAAAATGTAGCTGTAATAGTATAGTGAGACTCGTGAATTATGAATAGTACCAAAAGTGTAATAAGATTTATGAATAGTAGTAAAAATAATCTGAATGGTAAAAAAAGTTAAATTTTTTAGTCAATGCCAAACGTACACTAAAACTACTTGTATTGTTGGCTTTAGTTGCTTAACTAATAAAATTTTTTATAATTAAATAAGAGATTTAAGATTTAATTTTCACTTACAAAAAGAACCAAATAGTATTTTAGTTTAATAATAAAGAGTTATCATTTTAACTCATCATAATTTGATGGCCCGTTTAGTACATAAGTTTAAACACGTATTTTCAATTCTTAAATAATATTATATATATTTTTATACAATTTTTTAACCATATGTATTTTCAAAAAATACAAATTACCTCTAAAAAAAAAAAAAAAACACGAGTCCATCGTGTGTGGCCAACGCTTACCACGCCATTTCTGCAAAAACAGATCAAACGGCTTCAAAAAAACGAAACTTTCACGCTATAGTATTTACTGGGCCCCACCATTTTCCCCTTTAAACAAAAGGAAGAAAGATACCATACCAGTATTAGCTGGGCCCCACTGAGTCTCACACAGTCTCTTTCTCTCTCTCTCTCTTGTACTTTCGTCTAGTTTAAATTCTCTGTTCCTCTCTCTTTTCTCTTCAACTCTTTTTCCTCTACTTTTCCTTTTGCTAAACAAATAGGTGAGTGAATTAAATATTTATTGCAATAAATTTTTAATATACTATTAATTATTAATTATTTTTTAATCATTCTGTTTTGGTTTGCTCTGTTAAGAATTTATTGTCTTTTGCATGTGAGAATATTGGCTTGGTGATCGGTCATTATTATAATATTTTTAGTGCTTTTTGATGCAAATTTGTTGGAGATTGTGCTTGATCATTGAATTCATGTTAGTGATTTGAGCGTTTTGTGTAAATTGTTTTTTGTTTTTGGTAAATGTGGTTAGTGTTATTTATTTATTTATATTTATTTTCTGATTAAGCTCTGTTTGTTCCGTGGGAAAACGAAGGAAAATGAAGTTTAGTAAAGTTTAAAATTTTAACTTTTTACTTAAGCGCTTTTTTGGTAAATGTGGTTTTTTTTTTTTTTTTAATTTTTAATTTTATTTTTTTCTCGTTAAGCTCTGCTTGTTTCGTGAGAAAAAAACGAAGGAAACTAAAGTTTAATAAAATTTGGAAATTTTTAACTTTTTTACTTAAAGCTTGTAGCTTAAGCGCTTTTTATTTACGAATTACTTAGTTTCTAGAATATGTTTTGGACTAAAAAAGAAGAAACAATAAATTTTTTTCAGATTCTGTACTGAATTAGTATCGTGAAGGATTGAAAATTTTGATTAAATTTAAATTTCCTTCTATTTTTGAAGCAGTTTAATGGAACTTGTGCTTGAATTTTCGGCACTTCCCTGTTTGGTTGCTTAGAAAGTTGCTGAAATGATAGAAACGTAGTTTAGAATTTATTGTGTTCTGTTTTTCTGTTCTAAATATCAAAAACTGATCTGTAACTAAGTTACACTGTTAGAATATGGAGATAAAATGTGTAAACTGAGCTTTAACTAAGCTAAAAAAAACTCAGCTTTATTGTTAAATTCAACTTAACATTACACCACTTTATAAATTTTTATTAAATTAATATTTTTAAAGTTTCATTGTTAGATTACATGTTTGTTATGTTCTTAGCACGAATGCCAAAATTTGTGACGATCAGGTGTTGTTTACCATTGATGCATAAAGTCAATATTTTGCATATAATTTTAAAGTTCAAATTTAAACATTTTATAGATGAGATAGATATTAATCTCCAAACATGTTGATATATTGCAAGCATGTAGGGTATAAGGAGAGAATGTAATCTAACGATAGATTTGTCAAAAACACATTCAATAGGTAGCTATTGAGTGGTGTAACATTGACAAAAGTTTCTCCCAATGTAACTTGAACCCAACCCATGTGTATATGTTTTGCATATTATTTGTTTTGCTTGTTCATGCCTTTCCTGAACCTGAAAATTGCAATGTGAATGAAATAGGTGAACATGGGAAGCAATTTGAAAGCAGTAGTGTTATCTGTGTTCCTTTCAACCCTTTTGTTTTCGCTGGTCACCTCTGCTTCCAATGATAGGTTGGTTAGGATTGGACTGAAGAAGATTAAATTGGACCAAAACAACCGCCTTGCTGCGCGGCTCGAGTCCAAGGAGGCACAAGCTGTAAGAGCTTCTGTTAGGAAGTATCATATCCGTAATAGTCTTGGGGACTCTGATAAGACAGATATTGTTCCGTTGAAGAACTACTTGGATGCTCAGTATTTTGGTGAGATTGGCATTGGTACTCCTCCTCAAATATTCACTGTAATTTTTGACACTGGTAGCTCTAATCTGTGGGTGCCATCGGATAAGTGCTTTTTATCGGTGAGCTTGGACTTCTATGTTTATAATGAATGTGATTAGTGTTCTTGGCTTTATTAAAATCTTGATTGAAGGCAATAGATTCATGTTTTTGTATTTGTGGTGCAGCTTGCATGTTATTTTCATTCTAAGTACAAGTCAAGTGAGTCAAAAACGTACAAGAAGAATGGTTAGTCCTTTTGTCACAACCTTAGAATAATGTTCCTTTCATTTATAATAATCAACATCATGCTGCATGGTATGTCCTTTACTCTTAATTACGGTGCCCACTTTATGATACGTGATTGCAAGGGGCTGTCTTCGAGAATTGCCTTATGAATGCGCAATATATATGTGTATTATCTATGTTGTCTGATTTAGCTCTGTTATCATCCATCATGAAGGGACGTCTGCTGCTATCCAGTATGGTAGTGGAGCTATTTCTGGTTTCTTTAGCTATGATGATGTCAAAGTTGGGGACCTAGTTGTAAAGAGTCAGGTACCTTGAACATTTTTCCTATACATTGTTTCAAATCTTAGTAGTTTGATTATTCTGTACTAACTACAGCTGAGCCCTTCAGGAATTCATTGAGGCAACTAGAGAGCCTGGGGTCACATTTTTGGTGGCAAAATTTGATGGCCTATTAGGACTTGGATTTCAGGAAATTTCAGTTGGAAATGCTACTCCTTTGTGGTATGTGTGTATATCTTTGGTTTTAATTGGTCTTTCACTGAAATAAGTTTCTTAATATGAAATTTTTAATGAGGTGCTTGCTTGTCGACTGTCGTACAGGTACAACATGGTTGAACAAGGTCTTATTAAAGAGCCAGTATTTTCGTTCTGGCTCAACCGTAAAACAGAGGAAGAAGCAGGGGGTGAACTTGTCTTTGGTGGAGTAGATCCAAATCACTTCAAGGGCAAACACACTTTTGTTCCCGTGACACAGAAAGGCTATTGGCAGGTAGGTACTATGTTGTCTAAAAACTTCATATTTAAACATGGTTAATAGATATTATATATGCAATATACTTTTATATTTTCAATTATCTTCTCATTTTGCCAAAATATATTTCTTTTTGATAGTTTGACATGGGTGATGTTCTTATCGGTCGTAAACCAACTGGTATGTTCTCTCTCGATGCCTAGTACAATTCCTCAAATGAAAAAGAGATGTTTTTTTTTTTTTGGGAGGCAAGGGGGGAGTTGAAGGAAGACATAAATTTTTTTTTTATGATCTGGCTCCTGTTCTTTTGTGGGACTCAATTTTCCGTCTGGCTGCTCTGTAGGCTATTGTACTGGCAGTTGTGCAGCTATTGCAGATTCTGGAACTTCCCTAATGGCAGGTCCAACGGTATGTGTAATAGCTCAAGTTCTTTGGAGCTATTTCGATTATTGTTTATCAATCTCTTGCTTCATATGTTGTGCTAGTTTATTTTGCCACTTTGGATGTCATTTTCAGTGCTAGTTTCCGTTGAGGTTAAACTTGAAACATTATTCAATAGAGTAATTGTGTGAGCAAGATGACACAATGTAGAAGCAGAAAATGAGAAACAACTAATACATTTTTAAGTGAGCTTTGTTTGATAGATATATCATCCTTATTATGATATGCTTCTGTGATTTTCTGGTCACATTCTTCTAATTCTCATATTCATATCTTGATTTGATGGCTGAATTATACGGTTATTACTGTTATTCATTTGGGTGTCCTAAAAGCTTGTAGGCTGGTCATCTTGGCACATTGCTTTGAAAGTGAGAAAATCTAAGATGTAGAATTTATGTTTCTAAATGAAAAATATCTGTGATTGCATTCTTAATATTTTACATGTGCTTATCCCTGAAATGTATGGTTTTTTTTTTTTTTTTTGTTAGACTGTGATTACAATGATAAATCAAGCAATTGGAGCCAATGGAGTTGTTAGCCAGGAATGCAAGGCAGTTGTTGAGCAGTATGGACAGACAATTATTGACTTGCTTGTAGCAGAGGTAAATACTGGGCTTTTATTAATTTCTTTTTTTTTTTTTTTCTTATCAGGTAATACAGCTTATTATTTTATTTTATCCTTTTCATAATGAGTGGAAAAGATTTTGTCTCAGCATGTCAATTCACTTATGTCCCTTGCAGAATGTTCCAGTTAATTCCATTATTGAACTAAGTTCTAGCTTTCATTGTGCATAACAGGCAAACCCGAAGAAGATCTGCTCAAAGATTGGATTGTGTACGTTTGATGGTGCCCGTGGTGTTAGGTCATACTCAAACATTTTTAATAGTCCTCTGTCCTTTTTATCTTTCTCTTACAATATGCCCGTGAGTTTAGGCCGTTTGGCTAAACTGGAACTTCACCCTCCCACAATAACGGGTGGGAGGGAAAGGTTGTGGGTTGAAAACTCATTGGGTGCATTTGTCACATACCAATGAATATATATATTCTCTTGGGGTGCCCCTTATAACGTTTCCTGTTGTTATTTCCTTTTCATTATCTGCTTCCAGACTGCATTGTGAGTCCTTAAATGGTACCCATGTTGCTGTCAAGTTCAAAATATATCATTTTGTTCTTAAATTTGGCTTTAGTCAGTCATTTTTGAAAACTTTTAATTATTTCTGGTATTTTTCATTTTCTTAAGGTAAAAAAATTGCAACACATTTGTAATTGTTTCTTTAAAAAATCTCCCAATTTAATTTTTAGATGGGGAACTTATTGGTCTGTGAATATTTTTGTACAGTATTGGCATTGAGAGTGTCGTGGATGAGACCAGTGACAAAGCATCTGGTGGACTTCGTGATGCTATGTGCCCTCCTTGTGAAATGGCAGTTGTGTGGATGCAAAGCCAGCTAAAGCAGAATCAGACACAAGAATATGTGCTGACCTATGTCAATGAGGTGAAATATATATCTGGTACTGCATTGTTGTATATATCTTTAGGAGATTGCTGCTCATGCTGACTTGACCATCTGGTACTTCCACAGCTTTGTGATCGGGTGCCAAGCCCAATGGGAGAATCTTCTGTGGATTGTGGAAAAATATCTAGCATGCCTACTGTTTCCTTCACAATTGGTGGAAAAGTTTTTGACCTCACCCCACAGGAGGTAACATGTCATCTCAAATCAATCATGAAATATTTTCCCCCTTTTTGAGAGAAATTTTAGTAATAGTATTATGGTATTTTTAACTTGTCAGCAGTGATCGTTGTTGTACTTAATTCTTCTCCTTTAGTGTGCATCCTTGACCTGAAAATTACATATGCAGGACCTAGTAAAGCTTGCTTTGACTTCTGACTCTTGTTTTCTATGGGTTCAATCGTATCATCCAAAATAAAAAATATAGGTTACCTTGAATGGCTCCTTGAGTAGCAGTTTTTTCAATACCACCATCTAAACATAAAATTGCCCAATGCTTTGTCAAAATGGTCTAGATTTTTTGTTTTTATTCTTATTTATTTTTTTAAATGATAAGTTGTCAGAATGGTATCGATAAAACCATCTTGGTATGATTATGTTAAGCTTAGAATTAGATTAGAACTTGTTCATATATTACTTATAGAAAAAAATTATCTCACTGACTATGTATTCTGAAAGGAAAAGTTTCTTATAAGGATAGGAGGTGTCATTGAAGCTTCAAAGAATTTTTTTTTTTAATTGTTTCTTTGTTTGCATCTTACTCATCATCTGATCATCTGTATCTAGTAAACTGCATAATAAAACTAAAGAGCCAAACAAGCTGAAACATTCAATAACTTTGAACTGTTTCCCCTTTCTGAATTTTTTTTCCTCCTTAATCATTGTGTGAGTAAAGATTCCAACTGATACCAGACGTTGTTTAGAACGAAAATTCTCCCTGGCTTTTGTCGAGCTACTGTCATAATATATATATAGATGATGATAGTATATCGGCAAACTTCATCAATATATAACTAGAATATCATTGTACTGATGTCAAACTTTTCTGGATGGTGTCACCAGTACATAATGAAGGTGGGCGAGGGTCCTACGGCTCAGTGCATCAGTGGCTTTATGGCTATGGACGTTCCTCCTCCTCGTGGACCTCTCTGGTAGAGTTCCATTCAAGTCAACTTTCCATTTATCCTTCAGCATCTGTATATGTGATGCTTCTGGTGTAGATGATTCTCACTAATGGTTCTTTTGCAATGCAGGATATTGGGGGATGTCTTCATGGGTCGCTACCACACTATCTTTGATGCTGGTAAACTGAGGGTTGGATTTGCAGAGGCAGCATAAACACTCTACCCTGGGCATCTTTATCTATTTGCTGTCTGTGTGAACCTTAAATAAACTTGAAGAAGTTAAATGGAGGAGAGTTATGCTGCTTGTAAATATTTAAAATGGATCTCTTTTATCTTTCTGAAAAGTTTATTATGTGTGCAATGTGAGCCCAATTTCTATTCTTATTTTGTGGATCTGCAGAATGCGGCTTCCTTTATCCTTCTATATAATACATATTTATTTACCATCCTCACAAATCACAATCGTCAAGTTTCATGTGGGTCCTTTTTGCAACTCAACAAGGAGACCCAACCTTGATTTTTATTCAAGGATTGTAACTCCTCCCTCATGGCCTTTTGCCAATATTAAGATCCACTACTATCTATAGTTTCTTGAATACAAAGGAGAAATAATCACATGTAGGCCGGGCTTCATATATAAGATATGCACATGATTCTCATCCCTCAATCAAAAATCTTTTAACCTAAAGGCCACCTTCAAGCACACGATTCTTATGGAGACGCCAGAGATTTAAGAGCCTGTAGTTGAATCAATCAATAAACGATATAGGCTAAAGGGATGGACTCATCTATGTGTGCGTTTGATTCAGCTTCAGCTTTTAGAAGCTGAAAACGCTCTTTTTGAAACCAAAAAAATAAAATGTGCATTTGGTGAGGTTATTAAAAGTTTTTTTATTTTTATTTTTTAAAAGTTGCCTTTTGAAATGTGAAGGAACAGCATTTCATAAATATTACCGTTGAAGGCAGTGTTCAATTACCCAATTGTCCAAATATTTTATTGAAAACCCAATTTTACTCTTTATAAATCAAAGGATAATACCTCTCTAGAGCTCACCTCATGCCAGATTCCTCTTGTCTCTCTGCTTTGCTACAGAACAAGCCTCTTCGTGCTGCTATAGGTAAAAGTCTTTTTCCTCTTTCCTCCTCCTCTTCTTCTTCTTCTTCTTCTCCTCTCTACATTTTATTTTTTTATTTTACTTGTGTCTAATATGAGAAAAATATTTTGAAGATAGAGTTTTTGATCAACTAAACACCAAGCAACACTGATCTGCTACCAAAAACCACCAAGTACCATAAGAGATTCTGAAATATTTGTAAAAAAAATTTTAGATTTGTGCGTGCTTTATTTGTTCTTGCTATTTACATGATCTATTTGTTCTCTTTTGGGTACTTAAAAAATTTGTGGGTACATGCTTTGTATTTTTTGTTCTTTTGTGGGTATATGCTCTGTCTTTACATGCTCTGTATATTTCCATGTTCAAGTCACCTTTTTATTTATGACAAAATCGTCCAACCCCCCTTTCTTTGTTCAAGTCACTTTGGATTGAGATCTATATATATCTAAAAGCTAAAGTATATTATTTATTGTTGCTATGCTTCCATTAAGCAACCTCATCCTCCACTTTGTTGCCACAACATTATTTTTTTCATATTCATTTTTTACCTTTAATTTTTTTGACAATAATAAATATATAAATACATTGGCTGTAAGGTCACAATTTACACCCAAAACCAATAGTAAGAATGAAATAGGCCAAAAAAGTCCAATACAATGACATTTATAGAGAGTTGGCTTGAAATCTAAGTTCTAGGGATGTTGGATAATAAAAATGATGGGCTAGATCCTAACGTTATACACAAGGACAAGTTCATAGGACAGAGTTCGTCCTCGGACATAAGCCGAGGATGATTTGTGTTATCTCTCTTGATCTCTTCCAAAGATAAATTACAATTATAGACTTTGATGTATCCAATGTTTATCCTCCTTCCACTCCCTAAAGGTCCCTTTTTCCTTTTTATATCATCCTTCTTCTTCTCCTCACCCTCCACGTAAGAGTTCGATTGCTGGTTTCGATACTTGTCCCATCCACCTCTCCTGAAATCTTTGGAGGCAGGTATAAGGCTAAAATTCTGATGCTCAGGTATCACTTCCCCATTAATGCGGCTAGAGAAGCAGTTGCAGAGTATTCAATGTGGGGGCGGTGGTAATAGCTTTATCTTAGATATTTCACCGCCCTTCATCTTATCTTCCACATTTACCATGCTTACCCTTACCTATAGGGTCTTCTAGAATATTGTCTGTGGATGTTAACCAGCCATTCTCCTACCTCGAGTTCACATAGCTGAGGACATAATCTTCCTTGGACTATCTTCTTAGATATACTTGTTTAAGTATCACCTCCTTACCTTCTAGTATTGCTTTGTGAGTTGACATTCTTATATCCTCGAACCATTCAGTATTCTCGGATTGGGCATTTAGCCAAACAAATACTCTTGGGCCAACCCTACACATATTCCTGGGCCCATTGACCCTACATTGGCTTTATAAATTCATCATAGGAGGTTTTGACTTTATATATTCATCTATTTTAATTTTATATATTCATCTATTTTAATTTTAATGTTATTACTAAGTATCGTCTGTACATATTCCTCTTAGATGGTTTTAATTTTGCATATAATTTTGCCCCTTTATCTTTCTTTATTTTGGCTTTTCTTATTCTCATTCTCTTACTATAAATTTGTCACTCTCTCTAATTTTATGTATATTTTTTCCCACACAAAAATGTTATTTCTCTCTCTCTCTCCCTCTCAATTTTTTTTTTTCATTTTTTGTTTGATGTTTTATGAGGTTTGTACTCCCATTGTCTTATTATTGACTAATTCATATGTTTTCCTTGATGCGAGTATTTTTTTTAATCATTTTATTTACAATACTAAATACTTTTAATATTGTTGACCATATTTGGGGAAAATCATATTATAATATTCCATAATTTGTTTTGTTGTCAGGTTTTAAGTTTATTTGAAAAATAGCAGGATAGTTTGGACAATACCATGAAGAATAGTTGGTGCAATTGAAGAAGATGGTCATTGTGCAATTTCCTTTCATTGTTTGTAAATATTTTGTTTAACAAATTAGCACCAAATTGTTATGTCTTTATTAGATGATGTTTTTAGATGCTTGAGTAATGTGTTTTAAGCATTTACGAATATTTTGCATTGCTCATCTTTCTTATCTCATTAGTGTATTCTTAGAGATTTTTAAGTTATTTATTTATCTATTCATTTTTCACATGTTGAATTAGATGTTAGATTAGATTATGACAGTATTAACACAATACTTATTTTTTCAAAAAAAAGTTCTCTCCTTTTTTCCCCTTTGTACTCTTAGTTTTTTTATTAAGAAAAAAGAGTTAAAATCATTATGTATAAAGCTATAACCAACACTTTTGCTTAGGAAGAGTGACATATTTCTATTGCGTTACTTCAAAACCTTATTAAAAATTTTGAATTTGATTATGAATTATATATTTGGCTTGATCTTATCATGTTTGAAATGTTTTGGAGAATATTTCGAGCAATAATTTTGTAAGTAATTCATGTTGTATGCTCATTTTGTGATTATGTAGAGTAGTTGCATAATGTTTTTGGTTTGTATTTTTGAAGTTATTTAGGATTGTAATTTATAGTGTTTTGTTTGTTTTATGGATTAGTGATTGTTTAAGTTATTAGCAACTATGTTTTCATTGTTTATTTACAGAATAAAAGCCTTTCATATACCCTCAACTATAAAACCGAAATCTTATAGTGTTGAATATATATTTTAATTGTAACTGATGTTTAATAAGCTGCCCAAAGCCCCCAACTGTTACAAATAAGACAAACATATAAGTACAAAAACATCTCTTCATGTTTGTGAGTTTGAATGGATGTTTACGTAACTTCTTTATCCTTTAGTCTTAAGCTATTAGCAATTTTTCTTTTGTTTTTTTTGTTTTAGTGAATAGAAGTCTTTCATATACCCTCTACTATAAAGGTCAAATCTTATAGTATTGAATATATATTATCATTGTAACTTATGTTTAATGTTCTTCCTCATAAAGTGTATTATTATTGAGATATTTTAATTTGAATTGATTTGTGCTACATAATTCTTATCTGCCAACCTAGCCTTGTCTTAATTGATATTATAGTGTTTTCATTAACCACCACGCATTCCATGTATCTAAATGGTCAGCAAATGATGTGGGCACCAAATAAATTAATATCAACATTTGAAAATTTATATACTTTTTAATGACACAAAATTTATAATTAATTTTTATTAAAAAAATAGTATTTTTTTCTTCTATTTCTTGAATTCCAAAGAAAAATTGTATTGTTTTCATTATAGTATGACAAAAATTATATAAATTACATTTGTGCTTGTCCCTATAAAAACTGAAAATATGATTATGAAATACATTATTATTTGTTAAAAAGAAATGATATGTCCACAACATTTTCACAATATTTTTACAACAAATCCTAAGTGGCAGGATGTTACTGGTTGTTATTGTTGAGGCAAAAAAGTAATCTTAGTGTTAGGTTCAAATTTGAACCAATAACAACTAACCACCTATGATTTATTAAATTAGTCCAAACTGCAAAAAATAAATTTAATGAGACCACTTTATTTAGGTCTGCGACTAGTTCTACTAATTAATTACCCCTATCCCTACATATATAGTAAAGATCATCAAAACTACGTAGAGCATAAGAGGGGAGATGAGTTCTACTTTTAGTGACTTTTGGTAAAGAAGGATCAAAAACCGATTAGGAATCAAGGCCATATTCTAGGGCAAGGGCCAGTCCAATTCGTTGACTTTTGAATTACAAGAAGGCAAGTTGATTTGATTTGATCCGAGAAGAAGCACAGCCACTAATTCGGAAAGGTTGTGTGACATGCTTCATAAAATTGAATGATTAGAAATAGTCTTGGTGTCATGTGAGGAGAGAAGGGAGGAGAACAACTACCATAAAGAGTTATTATGTTTGATAAGCCCCTTTTGAAAAATTTGGGCAATATAATCAGGGAGGGTTTGACCTATTTTTATGTACTGGTGTTGAATTATCACATCAATTTTTTTTTTGAATTCTGATTAGTTGATCTTAGGGCTATATATATAGCTTGGGTGCTTTATTTAGTTGTGACTTTGTAAGGTTTGCAATATTGCAATTTGATTCGGTACATGGGTTAACTACTAAACTATTTTGGCTTAGAAATAATATACCACACCTGCAGTTCAGAGACATAAATAATTGCAGTATTTAACCCAAGCACTTCCTCTCCAATTCAATACATTGGCATGCACATGCGGTTGTGTCATGTGTGTATGTATTAGAATTTTCTTGTGTGGGTTCATCCTTCTTTTTGTATCCCTTTTGTGATTCTAACAACAAGTAAGAAGTCACATTCCCCTTCCATTCTCCTGAGGACACATTGGTTTTCAATCTGACCACGAAGTTAATTACCAACTTTGGTTTGCTTTCATTGTGTAGTGAACATGTCTTTCATTGAGGATTAAGCTTGACTTTCTATCCCAAATTCTAATTCATTACGTACAATATCAACTAATAAAGAAGACCTTATTTGAGATAGATACAAGGATAAATGTCTAATCCTCGTTGAAAAAACGCTTTTGTTTTATGAAATTCTCGTAGGGTTTTGTCCTTAAACATGCGTAGAAAATGACCCAAAAAATATTTTAGTACTATGCTTCTTTATTTATAAGCCAAAGAAAAGCATGTTTTGATGTGTTTGCTGGTTCACGCTTTCAACAATAAAATGATTGATTTTAGCTGAATACAGTGCTATGCTATGTCAATATGTGGTCACCTACTGGCCAAATGTTACTTGAGAAATTGAGATGGAAAGATGAGTTTACATTCCCATGCGTTCTCCACAAAAAATAAATGATTTCAAACTATTGAGCGTGCTTAAAAATCTACACAAAGTTTTGAGAATCTAATTCATGATTTTTTTAAAGAAAGATTCATTTATTACAATGGCGCTGAGAAACATTTCAATGCTTGTATGGGAAGAAAAAAAAAAACGTGGGGGTCCCCTAAGCTTTGCCGAAAGTGAAGAAAGAGATTCAATGATTGGGTAAAGGGTTTGCTTGAGAGGGACCCTTTTTACACTGTGGCATAAGCATATACTTTGTTGCTAAGCTTTAAAGCCGTCCAAACGTTGCTAAAAAGAATTCCTTAAATTATTCATATACTTATATTTTAATTGTTGTTGTGTGCTGAGAAGCTGATAGGCTGGTATTGTTAAGAACAATGCACACAATTTTAACAATATTTTTGATAAATAATGATGTGGTAAATTGTGATGAGAAGATCAATTTCGCCTCAACAATTGAAAAAGAATGTGAAAAATATATATATATATATATATATATATATATATATATATATATATATATATATATATATATTTCTCTGTGAAGTGATTGGGATTTGGGACTAAGAAATTAAAGAGTAAATTGACACTTGAAATGGATTGGACTTTGGACTGTTTAGGCTATCCCATTTTCAAAGAGAATGTGAGTTTGGTCGGGCGGTTTATTAGGCTTTCCCATTTTCAGCTAAAGTCCAACCGCCAGTTCCGAAAGAGTGTTTTAGCTTTGTGGAGTTGGTTCCACATAGCCAGCTCTATCCTGATCCTCTCTTAACACTTTTGCTTTTTGGTTGGTGTCTACGTACAGAAAAGCCTGCTGTATCCTCTCTTGCCCTTTTGCCTTTACTTTGATTCCTCTTGCAAACTTCACCCACAATCCAAGCAATGCTTGAAACTATGCAAGCTCTCTTAATTCTTGAAAAGGGTAACTTTATTTTCACTCCAACATTTATTCATTAACATTATTGCCCTTTATTATTATCTTAGCGTCAACAAAATTTTAATTGCATTGATCTAAAGTATGCAAACTTAGATATTATTAGTAAATTACTAAATAAGTCCACTAGATTTGGTGCATAGCCTTTGAATCTTGACACTGCTCGAATACAAAATGGTACTAGTCTTGCTTGCATAGTGCTTTAGGTTTTAAATGTCAAACCAGTTACTCCAATCAATGCATGTGGTCCAGATATTTTTGGTATGGACCTTGCAATTCTTAATCTTTGTTCGGAGAATCAATGTGGGCATTGGGACTTGGGAGTCAGGAGTCATTGTATCTGCACTAAAAACATTCTACCTGCCCACCAAAATTTCTTTGGTCAAAACACCATCCCTAGTAAAACCAGGATGGTTTGGTACGGTCCCAACTTAGCTTGTGCAACTGTCTTTTTATTGTTGATTATTGCTAAGAGGGCTTACTTCAACAAAGTCGAGCACTTAAAAAAAACTAAGAGTTGGTGACCTTTTTCTATTCTTAAATCACAAACCAAACCCATTGGAATATCCCATAATCCATTGTATCCTATGCTCATAAACAACACCACTTTCCAAACCTAGCACCCGTTGCTCACGTTTTCACATGATGCCATGTGGACAAATACATATAAATAATTCATAGTTAAGCTATGTAACTGCCGGCCAAAGTTATCATCACTTCTCCTCTTGCCACGTGGCTCTCTCACAATGAGAAAAAAAAAAGACTGCGGCTGCCCATTGGTTAGGACGAAGATAACCAAAACTTTAAAAAAGAAAGTGCAAAAAAGCATTACTTCTTGGATTAAGCCAACCATACAATACCAATGGTGAAGACTATGACTATGCTTTTAGTTATATATACATGTATTGAATTGAGCTCCCACCTAACAAAACAGACATACCAAACTGCAAAACTTTGCCTTCTTATAACTCAGTTTTCTCACCCTCCTTCCTAGTTACCTCAGCTCTTCAATGGGCTGGACCAGAGGCCAAATCATTGGCCGTGGCTCATCCGCCACGGTCTCAGTCGCCAAGGTTCATGGGTCCGGTGAGATTTTCGCGGTCAAGTCCACCAATCTCTCACAATCAGAATTCCTCAAGAGGGAGCAAAGAATTCTTTCTACAATAAGTTGTCCACAAATTGTAGCATACAAGGGATGCAATGTTTCATCTGAAAATGGTAAGCTTCTTTACAATCTTTTCATGGAATATGCTCCCCGTGGCACCCTCATTGATGCAATTCACAACCAAGGTGGTGGTCTAGACGAGGCCACAATCCAAGCCTACACACGCAAGATTGTGTTGGGGCTTGAATACCTTCATTCTAGTAGCATAGTGCATTGTGACATTAAATGTCCAAACATTTTGGTCACTAATGATGGGGTGAAGATTGCTGATTTGGGCTGTGCCAGGGAACTTGATAACGTGTCAAGTGCTGATTTGGCAATTGCGGGCACTCCGGTGTTCATGGCACCTGAGGTGGCGCGTGGAGAGCAACAGGGGTCCCCTGCTGATGTGTGGGCTCTAGGATGTACCATGATCGAGATGGCTACCGGGCGGGCCCCATGGCCCGGCGTTTCGGACCCAGTATCAGCCCTTTACCAAATTGGTTATTCGGGTGAAGTGCCAGAGGTTCCTAACTTCATGTCAAAGCAAGCTAAGGATTTCTTGGACAAGTGCTTGAAGAGAGACCCAATGGAAAGGTGGTCAGCTAGTGAACTTCTTAATCATTCTTTTCTTGAGGAGCCCAAATTTCAGTTGAAAGAAGTTAATAGTTTTGATTCGGATACTCCAACTTGTGTGTTGGATAAAGGCTTTTGGGAATCCATGGAGGAGCTTGAGACAAATCCAAGTACAACCTATAAAAGTTCCTTGAATTCTCTCAAGGAAAGAATCCAGCGGTTGAGTGAAGGTAGCACCACATTGTGTCAACAAAAGCCCAATTGGGCATGTGAGGAAGATTGGATTACAGTTAGAAGCAATTGTAACAAAGAGCCAGAGTTGGTCAATTCCAGCCAGGATTTTGCTTTGTTAAATGCCAATGAATCCATTGCAAGTGTTAGTCAGGACAACAGCTTGGTATTTTACAATGAACCCACGAGCACTAGTAGGATAGAGGCTTGTAATATTAGTAGCAGTATTAGTGGTAATGATAATAGCAATAGTAGCAATAATAGAGGCTCATTGGTGGCCTCTAAATGTACCAAAGTTGATTTAAATGGAAACAATATTCATTTGAGAATAATGCTCAAATTTTGCTTTCATAACCATGCGATTAAGGTTCATTCTTGCCAATATTTTGACCTGGGCCGCCAGGCTAGAGCTTAGACCGACTTTATTTTATAGTTATAACCAGGCCATATAAATATAATAGTGAATTTAGTTTAATGGGTAAAAGAATGGGCCTGGGGATGTTGTAAAAGAGGACAGGCCTAGTCTGGGGTACAACTAGGTAGGTTTGGGCTTGTCTGCCAGCAGAACTAGCTAAAACCTTAAACCTTCTCTTGAGACTGGATAAAGATATTAGTTCGGTATAAAAGCAAGTAGTATCAGCTTATTAGAAATTGTCTCAAACACTTGATTTAGGTTTTGTTAGTGCGGAAGGAAAGGCTTTTACCTTTCATTGGAAGAAAATAAAATTTTCTCAGTATGTAATGAAAGTTTCTTATTGAACAAATAATTGTGTATTCTTTCTAAATTAAAGAGTAGAATTGGAAACTTATAAATAAGCATTGTTGTAAGGGGTTCAGTGGCTTTTTCCCAAAGATTTGATAAATTATTAATTGTCCAAAAAGTTTGAATTGTTAAGAAATGATGAATTTAATCAATCAACTTAACCATAATTCCCACACTCCACTTCATATATTGTGGGCCCAAACACTCTCATAATAAGTGAGGACCAACATATATTTTTTTACATTTCAATGGGTGTGTGAGTATGTAAGTTTGTAAGGTATTAGTGAATGTTGCTATAATCCACATCATTGATAGTAGATTTTGTTTGGTGTTCTACGTGGACGTATACTTAAAATTGACTTAACCATGTTAAATATTGTTGTCTTGTATAAACATTTTATATTCTTATTTGCGTGAATGCACTTCTATTAAGTATTAACTAAATCATACAACTCGGTGAGTTGGATATGAATGTGCTATAAAGAGGAAATCCCATTATGTGATGGATTGACTATCCATGAATTTAATAATTGCATGACTAGTTAAATCATTTGAATAAATTATATAACTACTAAATATATGTTTATGTAATTAAAAATACAAGTAATCGTCACCATCACCTGTCACCTGCAACTCCTTTTCAGAAATCAGCCATTGCCAACTTAAGAAATGACTCATTTTATCTTTGTAGAGTGCAGTTATTCTATTGTCGCATGTCTTTGCCGCCACATTAGGTCAATCGATCAATACCTAACTGATGATTCATAACCACAACTTCCAACTAAAAAATTAAAAATAAGTTTCTTGCAAAAGCACAAGCCCAACCTTTTCCTCAAGTAAATGATAACGTATGAGCACTTGCACAATCAATTCATTAGGTCCCCCCCCCCCCCCCCCCCTCCCTTTGCTATCTTTCAATGACTCAAATGCATTTGCTCATAGTCCACCATAAAATGCTTTCTTTTTTCTTTTTAATCCTACCCAAACAAATTAAGAAATAATAAATATTTCATTTATAATATACAGTTAAGAAAATATAAAATTGTCAATAATTTATTGATTTGAATAAACAAATTCATTCTAATTGTATATACTTTTCTAGATATTTGTACATATTTTTTTTTACTTTATTTTTAATGAATACCATACAAACACAAGTTAAGGTGCATATAACAATCTACCTCCTCTTACTCTTTACTTGAGTGCCAATTTAATATCCCATTTTGAAAGTGATTATTTCTCGTGTTGCAACCTTACGTCACAAATATAAGCTACTTTTTTTTTTTTTTTCTCAACTTGTTTATGAGAGGCCATTGTGAAAAATAAAAATAAAACTAAAACTTAAATGCATGGCTTCCCACTCCAAATTTGTTTGGACATCCTTTCTTATATTATCCTCCAATAAAAGGTTGTAGTTCAGGATGTACAGACGGCTTTATTATAAGTCATCACTCCAAATGCTTTTGTTTGTTTCCACTTTTCTGTCGTGCCAATCACCATTTTTTCCTGTTTAGAAACTAAGCTACTAGCCATTTCACTTCCGCATAATATAAGTGTTTCACTTTATCATCTCCAATACTTTGGTAGAATTTAGCATCTTGTGCTATAAGAGGGGAACACCTTTTTTATTTTTAAATAGCAGAATTAAGCATTGAAGTTGAATTATGTTTTTGAGCACCATTAGCTTCTTGCTTCCATGCCTTTTCTCCTCCTTTTTGTTTGGCTATCACCAACCATTTTAACCATTTATTATCTTCCTCGTTCCAACCATCTCCTAGGATCTATGACATACCAGATGTATCAATATTTAATAATCTTTTAAAATAGTCTTAGCTACATAAATTGTTTCTTTATTATTTTTTCCTATATATATATATCAATGGACAAAGTTTATCTACAAAATTTATTGTAACTTAAGGCTAAAAACTTAATAAAATAAATATTACTACATATTTTGAAAATCTAACCATTAAATTATATGTTCTTTACGCTTTTAATAAACATGTTAAATTTTGTGTCAATAGGATATTATTTACTATATGATCTATAAGTATATATTTTATGCATAATTTTAAATTGCAAAAACTTGCAATTTAAAAAATTTATTGATGACATAGCTATTGATATTTAATTTTCTTAAAATTTACAAGTATGGAGGATATATGAAGAAGATGTAATCTAATGATGGATTTGTCAAAATTTACCTTCAATAAAACGATATTAAATAAGGTTATAGTTAATTTTGTAGTTAAACTTTGCCACTATGCCTTTACACTATGCTTCTATATCCATCCCATCTAGTCATTCCTGAAGAAAAAGGGAAATGGGGGTCATTCCCTCTGGGCCTATCCTAAACTCAAAAGGGAACCAAGCGAAGATAGTTGTCAAAGTAGCATTTAATGCAATTTGATGGTAGTTGGATTGCATTAAATGCAATGATAAGGGCAATAGTTGAAGCAATCAATATGAATTCTTGTAATTTTGACTCTATGCTATCGTCTTTCTTGTAGTCAACAGTTCCTAGTCAAGTTTCAATTAGGTCTATTTTGGGAGAAAATATAC